>NW_017535030.1:317020-326637 GCF_001853355.1 Bactrocera latifrons | reverse complement strand
TATATATGTACATAGAATCAGGCACTAGATTTTGTTAAAACTATTGGTGATGGTTACCATAAGAAGCTTTAGTTGGAACTTTAAAATTTTTATATTCTTGCTTCGTGTTGCTACAGAGTATTATAGTTTTGTTCACCTAAGGATTGTAGATATCACCTAATACGAAGCGAGAAGATATAGGATTATATATATGTTCATATATAAATGATCAGAATGACGAGAAAAGTTGAAATCCGGTTGACTGTCTGTCTGCGAGTCCGTCTGTGCACGCTGTAAAAAATTTCGAGTTCGTAGACGGTAGTAATCGCACCACTGCCACGCTCCCAAATCACTATTAACCGAAACTAACTAAGCACTCAATTAAGGTATAAAACTTATAATATATATAAGTGGGTGTGGCCTCGCCCTTTAACAAGTTTAATGTACATATGTATCTTCTAAACCACTGCAGCCACAACAACCAAATTTGCTGAATGCAAATCTTATATGAACTTCTACCACGTGGAATTGGATAAAATCGGAGGACGATGGCCCCATCCACTTTTTGGTGAAATCCCATATCTCGGGACCAACTGACTGATTTCGACTAAATTTAGTATGTGGCATTCTTCCCATACTGCTCTACTTGCCTACTTCCCATATAACCCAGTTTTAAATTCCACTTGATTCATTCAGTTTCCAGTACAAAAATCAGGAAGCARTTAATATAACGGKATAAAACTSTGCAGGAATAATGCCTTTAGTGTGTGCCACCATATCACCAAAAACTCTTTAAATCCAAAGAAAAATGTTCAAGCCCCTTCTKCTTCTTCTTTACTGGAATAGACATCGCTTACGCGATTATAGCCGAGTTAACAATAGCGCGCCAGTCGTTTYTTCTTTTCGCTACGTGGCGCCAATTGGATATTCCAAGCGTTCCAGGTTCTTCTCTACTTGGTCCTTGGTGCAAGCCYCTAGGTACCGAATATCTGGACTCCAGTACATATARTTGTCTTTTGATCGAAAATGTCGGCCAATGTGTGAGATATATAAATAAAATGAAGTGATAACTCGTCTCTTTTAATGGTATGTGTGTATGTCAAAAGTGGGTTGAATCGGACTAATACTTCTCTTAGCCCCCATATACATACCTAATACAATAATTTTCCAACTTCGGGGTGATTATGCACCGCATAAATCAATCAATATGTGGGTTATCTCAACGAAATTGAGAGAACGTGTTTTACTTATAACAGTATATCTTTTGTCGAAAATAGATAAAATTGGACAAAAACTTKGTRTAGCCCACATATAGTTAATATCAGGATATTCGAACATCCGGCTGACTTTACTAAATATGATTGGTTTTTTAGTATGTGGTAACAAACAAAATAGATAAAATCGGGTCGCTACTACCCCTAACTCCCATATACATATTAGTATATGTATCGGTCAGTGTATAAGTTATATATTATATATATATATATACGTATGTATATATAAAATTGCTGGGATTTCGATCCTCTGGTTGACTTTTTACACCATAAATATTACTGGCTTTGATTCCTGCAAGTTGCAAGACTATAAAATGTTCTCTTGCACGCGAACTTAGCCCTTTCTTACTTGGTTTATTTGTTCCTGTTAAGTCAAGTCGAAACCTTATTTAATGATGCTTTTACTGCCATACAAAAAAAAAAAAAAAAATACTGGCAAATTAATTTGTTTGAATTGCAATTTTTTTGCCTTCGGATAGACCTAACCCCTTAAGAGCTTCTGAATCGTTGGCAGTTTTTTATAAAAAGTTTGTTGCGAATCAGAATTGAAAAGGTAAGAAAAAAGACGGCCCACAGTCCATAGATCTCATCAACCTTTAAAATATTGGAATATTAAAGTTCACATCTTATTGTTTTGGGTCTTTCTCAACTTGTTCTTCATTGTAGAAGCTGGTGGTGATTCCAGATTAATTAGTTTACTAAAGGGTTGAAAGAGGAAAATTAAAAATATTTGGATAAATGAAACAAAGCCATGTTATGAGTTAACAATTAAATAGTATTTAAGAATTCTTTAAAGAAATTAAGGGTATAACCACGAAGACTATGAGCTTGTCAAAACAAGGTGTTATTTACGCAGCTGTTTTCTAGCTGTGCGTGCCATGGTCAGAATAATAAGTACATTCCCTTAGGCCACAATCGTGGTTAAATTTTCGGTTTAATAAATTCTAAAGTGCAATTCAATCTTAAAAATCTTTTTAAAGCTCAAAAACGTTTTTGAAATATTGCTAAAAATGTAGTGTTTTCATTGTATTTAGAGCAGAATGTGTTAAAAATTAAAAGGAATGTCAAAAATTTAAGGATTCAAGTGGACCTAGATAGAAGATATTCTAACAAAAACGCATAACAGCATCGTTATAGGTATATAATAGATAATCTTAATATTTATATTTATGTTACAAAAGTACTTTTTGTTTTTTTTACTTTTCTTGAAATTCCAATTCGTACTGTCTATTGCGGGAGTGCCAACGCATGTCTGTGCCATAAGTTAATTGACGAAGTTTCGCTTTGGACACTGAGGAAATTATTTAATTAAATATTCATTTACTCATTGACTTCTGTTGACTTGCATACTTATGTTGGGCGCTGCAATGGCTTCCTGCATAAATATTTATTTCCATTTTCATTGGCATAGTTATATTACTTCAGTTAACAAAATGTTATATACATTTGGGTTTAAAAGAGGTGTGGCAGCTAAAAGCAACTCCAACATTTCATTATTCACTTTTCTCCGATACGCATGAAAAGCATATAAGTTGGGCATAAGGTATTCCTTCTTATGCTCATAGGCGCATGCGTGCACGTACTTCCTCACAATACATACCATCTACCGCCCCAGATTGCGAATTATGCCGATTTGTTGAGTGGATAGAGTCATATCGAAAGGCAAGCAAAGTGTTTATAGTAGACGAAGAGAGATAGGGTTCAGATAATTAACAATKTGAGTTATTTTTGGAAATGTTTAAAACGTGATAACAAATTATGTACAATCTGACTTTTAAAAAACTCTTAAACAGTTGTGAAGTTAAAATACAAATTAGTCAAAAAAAAAAAATATAAGTAAACTTAGTGGTTTTTTATCAGCCAGTTTGGAGATTAGATAAGCATTATAAAAATTTATTCTTGAAAAGAGCAACATTTTTCGATTATTATCGATAAAACTTAAAGAACCGTTTTCTTTCGACTTCTGCTTCATTTCATATCTTTGATATATTTCATAACACGGTTTCCGATTTCGCCCCTTATAAAACAGTAAGATAATAATATTAAGATAATGTTATGTACGAAATTATGTTAAAATTGTTCGAAAAGTAGCTGGAAAAAAAGTGAACGACATCGCGGTCATTTTAAAATTTGTGTGTATCACTTTACATCTAAATGCTCCCATTTTTACTCAAGGTATCGCTAGAACGGATAGTCGGAAGATAATTAATTCGACCCGCCATCTTCATCATACTGTCATACTCTGTGCAACATGTATGTATGTATGTACATATATAAATGAAAACTTTAATAATTTAGTATTTCCACTGAAAAGAAAGGTCAAGTTTTATAATATCATACGTGATTTGCTGATATTTTTACAGGAAATATAAATTATAAAACAACTTGCCTACATATATACACACATATGTACGTGCCTATAACTGGAAATCGCGACTGCAACAGAAAGTGTTAAGGTCGATCTGTTTTGAGTGCAAAATGGCATTAACTTTGTATTAAAATTATGCTCACATTTAGATTACTACAATTAAAGAGTGAAAGGTAAACAAATTGAAAGATAAATTAGTCACTCTTATGCGTTCGTCAGTTCGACAGCTTCGAAGTAACCTATGTAGGTGCATAAATTATGTAAATATAAAGCAGTTTCGGGTGAAATTTTCGCTACTGGATTTTGCGGTAGTGAGCAATGCCAYTGCACGACAACAACAACAACTCCAAGCGGTGCTAATAAACAGTTTAACATGGCAAAGTGCCACAATAGCGAAGTGAAGAAACCAAAATAACAACGCGAAATAAACATAATGGAATAGCAACARCAACAAAGCAGCGAAAGTGATCACCCAAGCCCAATATGTGTCTTTCAAGTTGTATGCAACTGGAAATAATTAAAAGCTCAGCAATAGAAGCGCTGAAAGGAAACATAAAACATGAAAACAGTGAAACATCACGTTCGTGAAGTGTAATGATGTAAAGCGTGCACAATAATGCCCCGGAACGCGAACGCACACACTCGTCCACAAACTATATGTATGCACTCCTAACATATCAAACCCAAACATAAGTTTGTAAATACGCAACAAATTTTACACCAGCTTGGTCCAGTGCGTTCAGTTACCTAACGTAGCCAATTTATGCACATGCTGGTGAACAAACATATGCACACTCACACAGAGTTACATTAATGTAATGTTTTGTCCACTAATCTCGCATGGGTTTCAATTAACCGCAGTTAGCTGACCACCGTGGCTATTGCTAGCAATCGCAAGCCGCCAGACACCGGTCGACTGCTGAAGCAAAAGCGCCGCTCATAAAGTGAAATTTCAATTCCATTTTCTTTTCCAACTCTTCCAAACGAGCTTGCTATCGCAAACAGTTATTTTCTAGCATTAGCAGAGTTATGTGGCAAGCAAATCGCTTTTTGATAGTTGGTAAATTGCGGCACAATTTGGAAAACAATGGAACACACACTTTCACAAAAACACTGAAGCCGCCTAAAGACTTTTTCGGAAACTCTTTTGGTAAGCTTCGAGCCCTGATCCAAGGTAGTAGTTATGCGCAGCCGTCCGGTAAACAGTCGGCACTTAATTGGGCGGGGAAGTAATTAAGATGTTGAGTGCCGGTGTACCAACAAAAACAAAAGGTAACAAGTATTCATTATGACTCTCCACAACACTACAAATTCTTGCATTTTAGTGTGAGAACACAAAAACATTGTGGCCTAATTATGTACATATGTATTATGCGAAGTACATGTAAAATAACTGTAAATTGGAGTCTGCGCAATTGTTGACTGATTAAATTAAGTCACTGGCAAACAGGTATAGTTTAAGCATTTTAAATTTAATCCCACGACCATCGGAGGGTTAGTATACAGAGTGAAGTTCTCCATAACGCGCAGTCCTTATAACCGGTCGCCTCCCATAACCGGACAAGTTTCATGAGCAACGTTTTGATTAACATTCTCATATAATGGACACTATTTTGCCAATATTTCGTTCAAATTATCTTTGATATACTGAAAAGTTTTCACAAATTGTGTAAAGAAAATCATTAATAATAGTTCCTCGTTTTTTAATTTTTATTAATTTGTGGAGTTGTGTGACAGTATTTTTAAGAATAATACAAAAATGGTCCATGCAAACAAGCTAATGGAATAAATGTATTTCGAGGCCACGCAAAGCTTACCACTACCTTTCTTAAACTTTTTTCGGACTTTTTTCGGACTTTTCCGTTCATTGGGGATTTTCTTCAATTTTGTATTTTTTATGTTTTTAGTAAGCATAAGTATACTAAATTTTAATATCTATATTATGGTTAATGAGTAAAACACAAATTAGCTTTTCTGTGCCGATTTTATTGTTTTTAAAGTGATACACCTACCAAACTTCGTGTTTCAATTAAAAACAAAATAAAATTTTAATTTCAAATATAGTGTAAATGAAATTGAACTAAAATA
This sequence comes from Bactrocera latifrons, assembly GCF_001853355.1. Taxonomy (NCBI): domain Eukaryota; kingdom Metazoa; phylum Arthropoda; class Insecta; order Diptera; family Tephritidae; genus Bactrocera; species Bactrocera latifrons. The sequence goes on along the minus strand of NW_017535030.1, from coordinate 320,928 downwards.
ATATAATTTTTTCATTGCATGGCAGTCTCTTACATTTTGAGCTGATTTTGTAAARCTCTCTATCTTTCAATTGACTGTTTTTAAGTTTTAATATTTTTGAAAATTTAAATTGTCAAAAAGTCAATTTTTTTCTTGTTTATAGCTATTTGTTGTTGTTGTTGTTGTTGTTGTAACGGCAGAATTCAGAATTCATATAGCTATTTGTTGTAGCTACATACTGCTCTTACATACATAACAAAATTTATTCTTTGTAAAATCAATAAGTCATTTTGTCAAAGATATCTAAAATATAAAGCCAACGACCGATACAATAGTATGATAGAATGACCATGCGTGTTCCACTTGAGTGCACGTCATCGCAATAAGCCTAAGAGTATTTATTTTTCCGGTGTTGGCAATTTGTATATTCATTGTCTACRTATTTTCCATTACTCATATATATACCTACATACATACCCCTACTCTATTTTCATTTCTACTTTCGTCATTTTAAGATTAAAACCAAATAATACTACACATCTTCAAGAATTTCAACTACCTGTTCATTGCAATAAAAGTGGAGCCGACATCAGCAATAAATATTGGAATGTCCTTATCTTATCCTTGCCGTCATGCGACTAATATCATTGCGCAATGACATACCATTTTTTATATAAGGACTACAGCACTAAATATGTACATGAACACACGCACTTATTGTAAGCAGACAACCCTCAACCAGTCTTATGTTTCACTGACGCGACGATCAGTTTACTCACGATTCTAGGTGCTCTCCTTTCAACATTTAGTCATCAGTGTCAGGCAATCATTTTCCTCCATTATTCTTACCTACATTCCAGGMATTTTTGCGAACAATTGTCTACTTGAAGTTATTCTTTATTGTCTTGCCTTCTGTCTTATATGCATATATAGCATGGTAACAAGGCCTTAGCAGCTACTGGCTGTGTGGAGAAGAGATGTTTGCATCGTTGATCTTCGCCATTTGCCACTCGCCACCCCTCTGTGCCACTCTTATCTTCCCATTCAATATTTTGTGTCGCGACGCGCATGCTTACTTCAAACAGTTATGTGACTACTGATCTTCCCTGTCGCAAATATGGGAATCTCTTGCTCGGTAGACTGTTGCTAAGCGGAGATGTCTAAAAAATGTTCGCAAGAGAAACAATGTTTTGCCTTGGTGTTCATGTCGGTCGGATTGTTTCACTATTCCGCTCTGTGCACTCCAATTGTTTAACCGAGATGTTCTTTAAATTAATCTTTTTAATTGGAGTCAGCTGCAGTTCATCAGCTTTACTTTAAAAATTACGAATTTTGTGGATATAGCACCACAAAATCATTAGCTAATCTAAAAATGCAGTATTTATGTTTATGGGTATTTTCTAAACACTTAATTATGATATAATTTACCTACATAATATTCTTATACTCATCCATAAATTTTGGGGTCAAACCTTAAAATATTCATATTCATAAATATRTCTCAACTTTGACAGCGCACTACGACCATTATACAAACCTAAAAGATACAATTATTTTATAGCTATATAMACGTCCAAAAGGGTCGCTTCAATCTACTTCGAAATATATACATTTTGCGCAAAATTTTTGGCATACACACCAAGTTAAGGACTCTGACATGATTTTTTATCCTCTAAATTACTACGGACTTAATTTCTACTATGCGTTTTTTATTCAGTAATATATGGTGTTATGTGAAATAAAACAATTTTAAAAGTACAATAATTTGTTGTAAATAAAACAGTAAGTGAAATAAGTCGAATATTAAAAAAAAAAAACCAAAGAATAATTAATAGTTTGGAACCGATTACTACGTTCTTGGAATTATACTAAAAAATATACAAATAAACGTACGTAAAACAAAAACAAAACCTTCTCTATACCCATTAAGATTGAGCTTTTAGTCGCATTTCCAAACACACCTGTATAATTTATTCGCGAGAACTTACATACTTACACAAATAAGTATWTATGTATGTATGTATGTGCATWTGTTTTCTCATGTTACACAATAAAATATTACATCAACAGCGAGTTTAAATTGCTATAAGCATGTGAATATGCATATTTACATAAAAATACACGTTTGAAAAAGCCGCTTGACGATAGTGTGATAAAATCCAATTTTTGCACGAACTAATAAGGAATAATTTACAAATATATTTGAATAGAGATTCCCATAGGTTTGAATTTAAATAAAAATTCGAGTTTTTATAAACTTTATTATGGGATAAAATTGCTGCAGAAATAACGGTTACTCCGAAGCTTCAGACATATGTATAATACCCTCCACAAATTCATAAAAACTTCCCTTTGATCTATTTACTATTATAGTCCGATCTGAGTAATCTTGATCGTTCAGTTTGTATAGCAGTTTCTTGGGGCAAGAGGACTTCAAGTCGATATCTCAAAAACTTGTTCGCGTAAATACATTTTTAACAAAAATGCATTAAATAATATAAAGCATAACGGAGCACAGCTATAATAAACAATAAATTTTAAATCAAATACTATGCATTGCCATCGGACTGTAAGCCGTTAGTCGTTCTATCTAAGCTTATACAAATACACATTACTCTCAGTGAAAAGCAACAGTTTCTCCCCACTCCCACCAATCCTTTTCATTCATTCATTCAGTTGTTGCCAGTCCAACACGTTTCTTGATTTCTTGAATTTGTTTTACTGTTGTAGACCAGCTACAGATATGTATAGTTGTTTTAGGCGCTGCTATTGCCTTGTTTTGAAATTGCTAAAACGCGAAACTGGTTTAGCTTGATTGGCCGTGATTTCGTATGAGTTATTGCAAAAGAAAATAATCATATGTACGCATGCATATGTGTTTATGAGTTATTCTGAAGAAAACAAAATTGCGTTATCTGCTTATGTAATTTATGCACAGATCCAATGGCATCAACCAACTTATTTCGAATTATATTCACTTTGGATCCACAAAATGTCTCCGCAAAGCAAAGTAATTTAGACACGRCTCCAAATGCAATATTCATAGGTGCAACTGTTCCCCACTTAAGGAATATTCATGGGTGCAATAAACTATAATAAGTTGTTGAACGATTGTTGTTCTCACATGACTTATTGTTTTATGGTTACATTACAAGTATACCAGCAACTCGGTCAATTCTCATGACGTAGCAGTAATTGCCGAGTAATGGCAGCCAGTCATCGGGTATTTAAGTTTTGTTGTGGCGTTCAAAACACAATTGAATTAAACCGAACAATACGTACGTACGTATGTACCTCTTAGRCAAGTGGGGCACAATGCGACAAAAAATTCAACAAAGTACAAAATATGTAGTATGTGCCATTATTTCCGTTTTTTAGCCGTGTTCGCAATTTTCATCGATGACGAATAACGACTTTAATGATTAACAAAATGATTTTATTTTTTGAGATTGCTTAAAAAAATTTAAAAATGCTGACGGACGGAGTTTCTATGCTCAAACCAATATATGCAATAAAAATCTCAATCATTATTTTAAAATAACTATGTTTTTAATTTTTTGTGTATAACTTATTCCTAAATTTTTATTTTATTTAAATGTACAGACGCTCCGCTTCATCTGGTCATCGGTCTGGTAGCCARACAGACTCTTCTGCAAATAACGGCAGAGTGGTGGGGAAAACGAAAAATAGTTTCATCCCGGAGGATGGAGAAGATAAGTGGCAAGCTACCACTGGTCCTCCTCCCGAGGGATAGTACTACTAARAAGGTAAACCTAAGGAAGAGGTTTAAGGTCACCCTCGGCAGCAAAGAGGAGTGGAACGHCTCYAACCTCGAGCGGTTGTTGAGGAACAGTACTATAAGGTAATACACAGATGGCTCTAAAATGTCGGAGGGAATTGGCGCAGGGATTGTGGGCCCACGCACTAGG
>NW_017535030.1:304868-316775 GCF_001853355.1 Bactrocera latifrons | reverse complement strand
ACTGGCGACAAACTCATGGTGTGAGACACGCCAAGCTGCTAATGGCAGGTTACAACCTGAGAAGGTTCAAAATAGTAATTAACCTGCCCAAGAGCAAACTCAGGCTGTTAGTCGCATGGTACACTGGCCACTGTAAGCTGAATGGGCATCTGTACAGAATGGGCCTWTCAGCTTGCGCCAACAGCCGGTTCTGTGACAGGGAGCCTGAAACTCCGGAGCATCTGCTGATCGACTGCACAGCAGTCTGTATTCGCAGAGCCAAGGCCCTTGGAGTTCCATTTCCGGATAGGGATCGCATTGCCTCACTAGCGGAGGATGGGCTGGGGCTAGGTGAGGCAATGTAAGGAAGGAGAGGGCACAATAGACCAAAGGTCGCAGTGCATTCCTCATTATCATTAATTCATTCATTCATTCATTCAATGTACAGACGAGCCACTAAAGAAGCCAACTTCGTTGTGTGCCATGCTATTGAAAAACGTCAATAATTTGTATGTTTATATTTATAATAAATATCGTTTTATTACATAACTGTATATAATTTTAAATTTCTCTCTGAAGAAAAGTTTCAAAATAGTGACATTATCCTCAGAATTATATTTTACTACGTTAATAATATTTTTTCGATGGTATGAGTACCAACAATAATAATGTAATTTTCGGAGACAAACATTATTAAATCCATAGCAGTAATAAACCATAATAATTTAGCGCTTATGTTTGCCCTTAAATATTTTTTAGTCAATTATGGTGGTAGGAGCTACCGCACATATACTTACGTAATATTATGGTATGTGTATCGAAGATACTTCAGCTATTTTATCAATTACAAATTGATTTACTTTAAACTTGTTGTTGATATCAATTGGAAGCACTTCTTTAAATCTATTAGACAAGAAACTTGAAGGTACAGTGCAACATATGCACACAAGTATTGTTATTCATATGTATGTTGGTATGTACATAAACATTGTTGTTCACGTAGAAAGGCTGCCAAGTTGCAACTTCCATAAACACACCAGCAAATACGTTCAATGGAAGTCATAGAACTTATCACTTCTTAACAATCAACTGCAGTTGCTCGACATGAAATAGGGTTGCCATCTAATTAAACACTCACTTCCTATTTACCCTTCTGTAGGATTCAAAATAGCAATAACAGGAGCCACTTGGCTTTTTATTTATACAAGCACAACATAACATACATATATGAAAATTAATAGAAAATACTTAATGGTAAAGCAGCTTTTAATTATTTAATAAAATATATGTATATCTAAAGTAGTAACTACATTCAAGAATAACTGTACTTTTTTTGTACATATATAAATGTTTAGCTTTTCAAACACTAATGGCATGCAATTTGACGTTACTTTCACTATTATTTTAGCCGATTCGCAAAACTCCAAGATTTAACAACYTTAGAAATATAAGGTTGAAAATTAAAACACGTTTGTTATAAAGCACTAAATATATTCTTTCTCTTTATTGGCGCGGTTATAGCCGAGTTATGTGAATAAAACTCGATTATAACGTTGCACATAAGTACTTCTTTATCAGTACATTCCGAACACATATTTCATAGGCACCCTGGTAGCAATCATTTACACAAAATATTTACTTTTTGATATGAAATAAGGGTACATTATAGGTAACAAAGTAGGGCACCATAAMMAATTAAAAAAACAAAAATATTGTAACTTTGTTACAGATGCGTTTCATCTACATGTTTACAAAACTATAGGCAAGTACATGTTACCTCTAAATTGTAAAAATATGTGAAAAACAAATAAAGTTGTTCTGCTTGGTAACGTAATCTCAAATGCTTGAGTAAATTAGGCGGCTACAAGACGACTGTTTACTTGACTTACTTTGAGAACAACATAACATATTTGTACTGCAAGCCTTTAAACGAAAGTTACTTTTTTGGTTGTGTCAATCACCCAAAAGAACAAATAATTTGCGGAGGCTGAACCTGGGTTTATAGAACCTGCTTTTTTTTATCTAGTAATGCCCTAAAAATATGCCTGTCGATGATTGCAAATGTATGTTACCACTATTACCTATTCATAAAGAAATAGAAAAAGTGCGTTTATACTTTGAATACATTCCCTGATTAAATAAATGAGTATGTGTTGTAATACTAAATCAAACTCAATCTACATAAATAATTTTTAATATATCTTTGTACAAAAATTAATCAGCACGTTCATTTTGCAAGAATGGGTATAACAAGAAAAAACGTCAACTTCGGCTGCATCGAAGCTAATATACCCTTCACAGGTGTATTTCTTTYAGTAACTATGTGTTCAGTTTGTATGGAAGCTACATATATGCTATAGTAATCCGATCTGAACATTTTTTTCGGAGATTATGTTATTACCTTAAGCAGTAATCCATGTTAAATTTCGTGAAGATACCACGTCAAATCCGAAAGTTTTCCATACAAGCCCTTCATTCCGATCGTTCCTTTTGTATGGCAGCTACATGCTATAGTTAACCGATCTAAACAGCTTCTTCGGATATTACATTGTGGCTTAGATAGCAAATTTCGTGAATAGATCTTGTCAAATGAGAAAGTTTTTCATACAAGAACTTGATTCCGATCGTTCAGTTTGTACGGCAGCTATATGTTTTAGAGGTCCGATATCGGCCGTTCCGACAAATGAGCAGCTTCTTGGAGAGAAAATGACGTTTACAAAATTTCGAAATATCTAAAAACTGAGGGACCAGTTCGTATATAAACAGACGGACGGTTAGACAGACAGTCGGATATGGCGAAATCGACTCAGCTMAACATATTGATCATTTATATACATACATATATACATTATAGGGTCTCTGACACCTTCTRGGTGTTACAATCTACGTGACAAACTTAATAWACCCACTTCAGCGTACACAAATCGAACTAACTGYAAGTACAGTTATGCAATGAAAATAAATGTAGCAATTTATTAGAGAAAATGATATGGGAATATTTATCAAACCACCCCTATAAGTTGCACAACTSATAATTTGAAATAAAAGTGTAACAAACAATCCATTTAATGTTATTCGTCGCTAACTACTTCAGAGATCGAAATAATATAAGTATGGAATAGTAAGGAAGTCATTTAGCCAATTTAATGTACACATAAAGACTTTCTTATAATTATTTATTAACACATATGTATTTGACTGCAAGTGATTGATTGCAACAGAATAATGTAGCAGTCAAGTTTAAAAAAAAAATTAAAAATGGTTTCATTTTCCTTTTGAATGCAAAAATGGAATTTGTTTTGTCTGAAAATTGTGTCGAAATAAACACATATCAAGAAACTAGTGATCGAAATAAATACCAATAAAAATATTGTAAATATGTATGTTTGAATTCAAGTACTGTTGAGGCAGAACAGCGCTATCCAGTGTTTAAAGTATGTGACCAGAATATAAACGTAAGGAACAAATTGGAAGCAGAATGGAGTCCAATGACCGGCAGTAAACAGCGATTAGAATAGAGAACACACACAACACGCAAGAGCCAGAGTTGGATTTGAAGTCGACGGTTTCGAGTACAACAGTGCATGTCGAGTGAGCCGCGAAGTTGACTCAGAATATACTCGTAGGAATAACTTGACAACGTTTGCCGCCACAAAAAACAGCGAACAACGAACAAACGGTTCAGCTAGCCAATTATAAAACAAGGCAGGCTGGGAGCGGGTGTTCACATAACGAAAGAATACGAAATGAAGAAGAAAGCAATAACTGAAAACAGTCAAGATGTAGAAAAGTTGATCAAATAAACGCCAGTTGAAAGTACCCTATGCTAAACAAAACAAATAAAGCAATGAGTAATACAAAACAGCCAAAACGACGCAACTAACATTAAACCAACAACAATCACGAGAAATTCCGATCTTCCAGTCGAGAACACCTTCATTATGACCAACTGGCAGAGATGATTATGACGAAACCATAGCGTCGAGTTTGCCTCAGTCGAGGTTTATTGTGGTTTCACAACTTGAATACTTGTACGGACAGGTATGAAGCTAAATGCATGTACATAAATATATACATATGTATGTACATACACACATTTAGATGAGTTCACGGTTTAGTGTCGATGCTCAGCGAGTTGTGATGGAGATRCGGCTCCGATTTCTTAGGAAACAATAAATACACTTTTCGGAGTTAGTATAAACATGAAGGTTAGTGAGAAAATAAATAATGCAAAATAGGTCTTATTGCCCCAACAAGTAGTAGGTATTCAATTGAAATTCTAGAGGCGCACCCTTAAGAGTAAATAAACGCGGAGAATAATAACGACATATTTTGAATTAAATGTGGGAGAGCAAATGTGTAAAGGAAAAGAGAAATAACTAAAAAAGCATTGACAGGTAGTTGAGATAACCAACGCATTCCAATTGAATTTCAACCGTATTTTACAAAGCAGTACATATAATAAATCTCTTAATTGTAATTTACTAATTTCGAATTTGTTGCGGATTTGGGACAACCCACAAATTTTGAAACCCTTTCAAGTCAAAGAGACAATTAAGGAATTAGGATTAGCGTTTTTGGCCAGTCTAGATTAATTTTAACACCGACTCATGTACACCTATTAACATATTAACATACATATTATGCACCTATAAACAACTGATAAAATAAAATTAGTGAGGTATATATGAAGTGTCAAGTAAACAAAAAATTATACAAGTTATTATACCGATTTTCTAAAATACCAGCTTCCAGGTAACTTCAGGACAGACAGTTTATCTTTAACTTTTCTCATGCAATTTTATTACACATAGATATACAATTAAGACTCGTTTTTTCTTTTCATTCTTTAGTTTGCACTAATAAACACAATTTTTGAAATTCAATACGTATTTCAATTATAATGCTTTTGTTTTGATAATTTTATATTAACTTCTAYTTCCTTTACGTTGTTTATTTTATTTTTTCTTGCAGATTTTCGTTTCTTTTGGAATTCCAGACTTTACGCGTTAAACAACGGATAAATTCTGATATGTCTCTGCATCTCTTTCACACTTGCAAAGTGGTCGTCGGCGTCGGCGCACCTTCGACAATTTTGCAGCGCAGCAACGGATTTTACCTTCAGAAAATCGGCGCCGCGTCGTCGCCATTCARTTAACTTTTATTTCAATTACCACACAAATGTGTATTGCTCACCATTTACTAATGTAAAAGCTATTTGCAATGAAATGCAATTTTATCACGGGCACACTTCACAACAGGCTAAATATGTAATTATGTTTACTGCAATTCTTCCGAATTCCGCACAATGCAAACGAGAATGAAATTTACRACACAACTACTCGAAGGAAAATTCACAACTGAATTCCAACTAATCCATTGGAATTGCACGAACTCGAGCAACAACAAAACCAAACAACTGTCAAATAAAGAATGACAGTGGAATGGGAGAAAACAGATCGCGGGCTGCCGACAGAGAACGTACGTTCTCTAATTGTATTTTTGAATAAGTTTCAGTGGCCCTCAAACTTTAAATGCATCAAGATAGGAGTGTGACCTTACTAACATGTTTAGGGCTCGTGGAATTCATAATAGCAAATATAGTTAAACAGAGAACGTATATCCAGAGAACGTACACAATGTAAAGAACGTATATCATATGGAAATTTATAATGTATTATCAAACATATGAAATATTTAAAAAGTAACTCTTATTTGTACATTAACTACAAATATTACTTTRAAAATAGCATAATTYAATTATAATATTATCAATTTTCAATGYATTCATAAAAATACGCAAATGACATCAATTAATATGCATGTAAAAGTATAAAATGATATGCATACATCTGTAAAAGCAATGTATATTTCTGAGCATTGAATTCTCAGCTCTGTTCGCGCGCCACTGTCAAAATTTCTCCTTCCGAGCTTGCTGAGGTGAAACACGCTCATCGCATTTTGTTAGGCAAAAATATGCTTACGTTCTCCGCTCCGTGGACCTCTCTTTGACATACGTTCTCTGTTGGGTGCTCTAATTATCGTATTACGAACGAAATTTGTACTGCGAAAATTATCGGCTGGTTGTATTTCGTAAAATTACCGGAGCATAAGGTGAGATTTCCTATAAGGACATATGTGATTGCATGTAGTATGTATATGCATGTGTACATACATATGTATGTATTTCCATAATATTTAAATAAATCAACAATATAGGGAACTAAAACATGTATGGAAAAGAACCGAAACAACAGTTCAGTTTATTACGGCTCACCAGGCTCGATTCTGTGGATTATGTGAAAGGAGTTAACATTTTTCTTGAATTTTAAGAATATTAAATGCTAAAACTTAAATTAATTAATCATGCGACTTCTTATTAAGTTTAACGCGCCAATTTTGGTTTTAATTGCTTTTTGCTTATTTACCCCTCGTGTGGGAGGGTTTTCGGTAGTGAAAGTTAAGCGATCGACAACTGCCCCAGTTGAAGTGTTTACGACCACATCCAGTGCAACGGAAGCTCCTGCTTTCACCACCGCCGGTCTGGAGGATGAGGAAGATTATACTACCACAGTCTGGGGGTTGCCTCCTAAAGGAGATACAGGTTTGTATGTAGTCTCTTAGTGAAGATTATATTATAAAATTGAATTATCGACAGACAGTATATGACCAACGCGCTGTTGTGCATCGGTTGCTGTTGCTTTCAAAAACTATGTTTGTATTCATTAAATGAACCCACTTTTAGGTTAAAGGGTTCATAGCTAACCTGCGTAATTTACATAAGATTTTACAAATTAGGTAATCCAACGGCTAGAACACGAAATATTCTTAGAAGATATACTCCAGTTGAGGACTAAAACGTGAACTTCGCCTAACAGTACTTATAGAAATACCGATTAGGACAGTTTTCTTCTACCGTTACTTATATCGGAATGTGTTTGGCAGAAAATCGCTCTTAAAAAGCTCTGTTTACAATTACTATGAAAGTTTGACTGTACGTTTCAATTCAAATACTGGACTTTGACATCCTTAGATAGCTAATTATTTACCTTTACGTTATGCCTTAATCCCATGATATATTTAATATGTTAGTGACCGAGTTTAGGAAAATTCAACAAATGCAAAAACACTCAGTTCTCATTGTCCCAATATTTCAGAGGGTATTACAGCTAACCCTGCTTCTAGCCTTCTAATTAAATGCGATACTTGTCCAGACAATGTGACGTGTGTGCCGCAAATTCAGTGTCCGGCGCATGTGCGGATGAAAGATCATGAGAAACCGCAGATTTGCGATCTTCCTGGTGGCACTTTCGGTTATTGCTGTCTCACTGGACAGAATCACACAGGTAAATATCGCTTGCCGACCAATTATATTCTTATTCTTATGTTTTAATTGTTCTGTCTTCGCACCTTAAATCGTTGGGTAGCTAAACGTGCTGGCACTGAGCGCACGCACATCGCCGATTTTCTACCATTGTCGGTGTTGGAGGAATCCCGCCAGAAGTTTGAGAAATTGATGCATAATGTGGCAATGTTGCCGGTACGACGCGGCCAACCGGAATTCCTGCATGGCATAGCCTTCCACTCCAATGCCGTTGATGATAAACAAAACTTCCATTTGTCGAATTCGGCTATGCAGCAAATAATAGCAGGACAACTGTTTTCTAAAAAGTTAGTGTGCTCTTATTTAATCTTATTTCAATCTCTTATTTCTACTTGTTTTGTATTAAACTAGAGAAGAGATACCTGTAGATGATCTTATCACCAATAATGTTCAGGTGGATTTTAAGAAAACGCCACTAGCTCACCACTGCTCAGGACCTCACCACTGCAGTGAGCCGAACGCGCGTTATCGTTCTTTCGATGGCGTCTGCAATAATAAACTGCCGCACCGCTCACTATGGGGCTCAGCCGGTCAACCTATGGAACGTTTACTACCACCCGCATATGAGGATGGCATATGGACGCCACGCTTGCACTCAGTGGATGGATCCGAGTTGATGGGAGCCCGTGAAGCTTCGCGGCGTCTCATGACGGACGTGGACTTACCGCATCTAAAGTACAACCTGCTTCTAATGCAGTTCGGTCAGTTCGTTGCACATGATGTCTCACAATCGGCATCCGTACGACTGGGTGAGCAAATCTGTTGCAAAACTTTTAGTTTTTAAGTCTAGACATGAAAAAATCGAAATACTTCAACTGCTTCGAATATATGTATTTCCCTGAAAGAGTTATCTAAATTAATTTTTTTTTAACTAAAACCGTTTTATCCTCACCAATCCGCAAGTTTAAATAGTTAATTTACATACATATTTTTAAACTCTCTTTGTAACTGGAAATTTTGTTAATTGGTCGAGAAAGTATAAAAAATAGTGACTAAAGYAGTCGCCGCCATTTTATGAAATTCATTCCAGTTTTGTTGGATCGCACGATAATGACAATTGCAGTATTCACGAATCCGTCATTCACCGTGACGCTGATTCGGAACATACCCCCATACAAACTAATTGTTCCAGATTAACCCTTGTAAAAAAACGTTTTTATTTGACAAGAAATCTTCACGAAATTRGGCATCGATAATTGCCGAGATAACGCTACATTCTCCGAACATATTATTCTTTTACAACTAAGTACTTGTATGAAAAACTAATTTTTTGTTTTATTTATTTTGTTTTTTCTAAAAATTTGAACTGACTAATGATAAAAATTAATAGTGATTAGATATGTAAATTGTCAAAACACACTTGAAATTCGGGCTTCTAGACTAGAACAGCCAATATTTAAATATTATATATTAAATTATATTATATTATTCTTTGTTTTCGCTCACACAGAGAATGGTGAGTTGGTGGAATGCTGCACGGCAAATGGCGCTCAAGCTTTACCCGAACATAAACGCCATTTTGCTTGTATGCCGATAATGGTGTCACCCGATGACGATTTTTACGGCACATTCAATGTGCGTTGTATGAATTTCGCACGATTATCACTYGCCCCTAACGCCGAATGCAAAATCGGCTATGGCAAGCAGCGCAGCAAGGTGAGCCACTTCATCGATGCCTCCACAGTGTATGGTTCTAGTGAGGCTACCGTTCGGGAATTACGCGAGTTCAATGGCGGTCGACTCCGCATGTCCAAGGATTTCGGACGAGACCTGCTACCCATGACAAGCGACAAAAAGGCTTGTGAAAGTGATGATCCTGGCAAGACTTGCTACAAATCAGGCAGGCTACTATGTTGTTTTACCTATAAGTGCCTTTAATAAGCTTTAATTCCTTCGTGTTACATAGGTGACGGTCGTACCAATCAAATCATATCGCTTATTACGTTGCATGTTCTCTTTGCACGCGAACACAATCGGATCGCTGGAGAGCTGGCGCGTTTGAATTCCCACTTAAACGATGAAACACTCTTCCAGGAAGCACGGCGTATACTCATTGCCCAACTTCAGCACATCGTCTACAATGAGTACTTACCGGCAGTGATTGGACCAATACAGATGAAGAGGTTCCGTTTGGTACCTCAGCATCACGGTTATGCCAAGGGTTATAGTGAAGAGGTGAATCCAGCGATAACTAATGAGTTTTCAGGAGCAGCATTCCGAATGGGCCATTCGACAATAGATGGAAAGTTCCATATACATAAGCGAAGCAATAAAGTGGACGAAACCATTAACATTCCAGATGTAATGTTCAATCCGTCGCGAATGCGTATACGCACATTCTATGACGACATGCTTCGGACCTTATATACTCAGCCAATGCAAAAAGCGGACAACTTTATAACACACGGTGTAAATTGTTTGAATTGTGAGTGTAAACATTTATATTTCAATAGATTCGATGTTTATTTTTACAGTTGAGTCGCTTTCTGTTTCGTGGTCACAATCCGTTTGGCTTGGATCTGGCGGCTTTTAACATACAACGTGGACGTGACCAAGGACTACGCGGATATAATGACTACTTGGAAGTGAAAGGACTTAGAAAACTGCGCTCTTTTAAAGATTTTCCTGAAGAGGTATTCCGTTTCGTAACACTACGCCTATGTTCTTTTAATTATTGTCCCAATTTAATTCCAAGGTTGGTAATAAACTCGCCGCGGTTTACCGACATCCTGACGACATTGATCTCTGGGTGGGTGGCCTACTTGAAAACCCACTTAACGACGCAGTTGTTGGCAGCACTTTCTCCGAAATAATCGCCGACCAATTCTCACGCTTCAAACATGGCGACCGTTACTTCTACGAGTATGGTAAAGATGTGAATCCCGGCGCCTTTTCGTTGGAGCAACTCGATGAGATACGGAAAGCGAGCATGGCGCGCCTAATCTGTGATAATGCTGATCATTTGACTTTGATGGAGGTACCACCGTCTGCCTTTGTACAAGCTGGTTTTCCACAGTAAGTTTCGTTAGTTTGACTTTTGGTGGTATATACCGTTGGTGATTTTCTCAACAGCAATTCACCAGTCCGCTGTGACAGCGCTAACCTAYCCTTTGTCAACTTACGTGCCTGGCGCATGAATTAAGCTAAAGAGGAGTTTTTATAGCTTTCGTGGATTTGGACGAACGAGTAAATAATCGGTTGCATCCATTATTGTTTTTAATTTTATCTGCGCAAGCTTCTTCAAAGATCCGCCTCAATGATGAAATTTTAAAGTTCCAATGTTCGGACTTTGTAGAAGTTAGAAATAAATGCAATTTTTAAAGGATGTGTGTGTTTTGTTCTTTGTACAAATTTACTCTGCTCCCAGTTTTTTCACTTCAGGGAAAGAGGGATATGTTTAGCCTACTTTTAGTAAATTTTTATCACAAAGCTGATAAAATCGTTGTTTATAGTCGAATTGTGATAATAAAGTACGTACAAACAGGTAATTAAGTTTGACATATTAGATGTTATATGTATATACTCAGAACGTAGCACTGTTGTTGTGTTGTTTACAGTAACTTAAAGCATTCTTTTCGACCACTKACGACGTGTATTAACTCATCAAGATTGCATAAATGAACTTAATTCTTSAATTCAATCGAGGKCGTAGATTACTCCAAGACGAATTTTGTGAGGATCGTCAAAATCTATTGTTGTTCCGGAAACTTTTGATGCTGTGGGCAAACCCATATTGCCAGATCGTCATACTCGTGAGTGGGACTAGCATACATCCGCATTTACATGAACATTTGACTGTAAAAAACTAACATCGTGACATGTGATGAATCGTGTATTTACGTATACGGGTCGACAGCAGTCGACTGTATGCGTGTTCCAAGATGAGCATGTTCCATGATGATTCAACAAGAGTTGTTCGCGCCCGAAGCACTTCCAAGCAAAAAGTTGTCTTTTTTTCTTGGAAAAACTGAATATATCGCAACCATACCACTGGAACTACACAGAACAGTAAATTTTGAGTGGTATACAAACATTTGTTTGCTAGTTGAATTTAAAAAAAWCAGGAAAACTAAACGTCGAAGACGCATCTCTCTTCAGCACGACAATGCTAGCTCTCACACATCGACTGAAAACTTTTGAGCACTCAAATCATCGATTTGATGAATCATCTTCCGACTTGGTTATGACTTGGCACAAAATAACTTTTTTTCATTCCCGTTCGTAAAAGGTAAACCCAGAGGTCTACGTTTTGGACACCTGAAGAGGCGGTTGATACATTCAGAATGCATACTTTGGAGGAACCTCACTCAGAGTGGCAAAARTGCCTCGACAATTGGTTCAAACGCATGCAATTTCGAAATTCAGTAAAGCGATYTTCGATTATTAATATTTGTTGTTGTCCTAGAATCCAGAAATATAAAAGATAACCTATGTAATGCAAAGGAAATTGAAGATTTGGTAATTGGTAATTTCACAAACGTCAAGAATAGGCTGCGCAAATACTGTGTCGCCATTTAAAAATTAAATAGTTTTGAAAAAATATA
>NW_017535030.1:303813-304863 GCF_001853355.1 Bactrocera latifrons | reverse complement strand
AAGGTTTCGAAAAATGCCCAAAAATAATAATACCGCTCGACGTTCGGAGTTCGTTTTTCTCAAACACATATTTTTTGAAACTGGCGGACATGATTCCGGTCAAACTAACTATTCAACCGCCTTGCTTAATTTTTTTTAATGTTCGCAAAACGCCTGGCAATCGTCCTTACTAGATTCATAATTTATTATAATTTATTGACAAGGTTATGACAAAATTTAGGTAAAAAACAGGGGGGAAAATTAAAAAAAAAAAACGTTAATTACTTTTACATTTATTAACATTTTTTCATGATTCTGATAGGGACGATAAATTGGGTTTTTGTGTTTCAGATGATCCAAGCATGAGAAATCGTATCCACCAGTGAAAAAACGCATCTCATTCACGTAGCCATTTCTCCGACAGATGTCATCAAGAAATTCCGAAAAAATTTATAATATTATATATTATATTATTATTATTTTGATCCCTTCCAATTTATTTCAACTGTTATTTGAAAACATCAATCTTGTGCCTGCTTTATAAACTCCTTCTGACCGCGTGCGCGTATCTCGTCTAATTGTTGTTGAAACCAGTAATTGTAATTKTTTGAATTTTTTTATTTTAATGGCGGATGTTTTGAGCAAATATCCATCGCTGCCGACTGGTTTAAAATGCGTTAAACGTAGAATTACCTTTATCTTCAAAATATAAATACCGATTTGAAAGTGGAATGGCTGCGTATTGTTTTAGCACATCCTCGTGTTTTGATGAATCAGCAACAATAGATTTCCTTACATTAATCGCCAATCCTAAAAGACTTTGTCTATTATGATTCCAAATATGATATAATTTTCTAAACTGTTCCTCATTTTGTAATATTATATTAAAACACCGTTTCTGAGTTCTAACGGTTGTTCTTTTTTGCGGAACCGACTAAGGGTCAGTGGGTAAACTTTTATCAATTTTTTATTTTCTTGGCATTTCCTGTTCCCTAATACCTGTCTCTTATACACATCTAGATGTGTATAAGAGACAGGCATAAATGAACTTAATTCTTGAATTCAATCGAG
>NW_017535030.1:299869-303580 GCF_001853355.1 Bactrocera latifrons | reverse complement strand
ATATACTTCATGATATGTGAAAAAGTTCTGTTATAGAGTAAACATTTCTATGAAAAAAATGTCAAAAAAACAGGTCAGATTACCCTACTGCCCAAATAATGATAMGACGCATAATATTTGCTTCACTGGCCATGTGCTTAAAAGCTTTAATATAGCATTTGGTAGAGCTTTTAAAAACGTATGTAAAAGCTTTGAACGTTTTTGTTAGTTAAAGAAAAATTTAAAATTCTTTCTTAATTTATTTTTGAAAATCCATGTCGACTCCTCCAGGAGCGTATTCAGAGTAGAATTTTAGAGGTGATAACTATATAATTTTGTCCTCGATTAGAGAAATGTGTAACTGTATAMTTTAATTTTATTTTTGATACATAWTTCAACATTTATTTCACAGCATAAAATCAATTCGGTGTTTGCTCGTTTTACTAAATCTTTCTATTAATTCTTCRGGTTCCACAGCAATGTCGCAGTTTATGTTGAGGAGTTCTAAGCCATTCAGTCTTTTCTGGAGCATCGTTGTTCTGAGCYAAATCTTGATTAAACGCAAAGAAGAAGTTCGTTCCGGGCAAGCATTTGTGGCTGGCAAGGTGCAAAGTACGTAAAGAAGAGTATGWATCGTCGAAAATATATCCTTATCRCAAGTGCTGAGGGTTTCTGAAGCCGAAAGCACTTGCGTTGTCATAGTCATTTGCATCTACCTTTGTTGCTGCTAAGCGTTCAGCTTGAGTTTCGTTTTTTACAGTTCTTTGTTTCCTGGCAATATTTTCCCAAAACGTCTAACTAGGCATTCAATGAGTAAAGTTAGTATATATTTTTTTCTAAGTTTAGGTTATATTTTGGTAACAGCTGACTCAAAATTGAAACTTTTATGAACATCATCGGAAACATGGGTTTTTAAATCTAGCCTCATCTTGTCAATGAGTGGAATKGATACAGAAACCCTCTAGAAGTCTTCTCAGTTTTGTGATGGGCTATTCTTTCGATGACGCTGACAACTACATGTTCTAAGTGTTTTTACTTCTACATCTAATTTTTAGCCTTCTGCGTAGTATTTGAAAAAATTTCATTAAAGTCACAATTAGCATGCATTCTTCGTGTGTTTTGCAGATCACTGTAAGTGGCTGCGTCAGTGACAAAACATCACTGAGACAGAAATTCCAACAATAAACTCGAAATTACACARTACGGTGMCYAGATTCGACGCTTTTACTGCAGTCCTTCTATGCATCCATTCGCTTAGTTTTGTCAGAGCTTGAACGATTTCTGGAAAGTTGGCTGTGAATTGAAGAACGGCATCATCACAAATCTGCAAAGTTTTTTTGCCCAAGAATTGAGCCTAAAACAGTTTATGTTTCGGTCTTGAAAYTTGGAAAAACGTTGTAACCTCTCCGAATATGAAAATGTATGAAAAGGTTAACTCGTGGATCCGCTCCTGGCCCCCTCAAAGTAATGCCCCTTCAATGTGCGTAGCGACTCACTTTTAATGTCTTCAATTKAACTAAARYGGTTTCATTCGAAGCCGTCGTTCGAGTTTGCTGAACGAGAAATCAACCGGAGCTAAGTCAGGCAAATACGGTGATTCTCACTGAAAAACTCACCAAGAATCAATGCAGTATGCGACCGTGCATTATCGGAGTGTAAAAACCAAAAGTTGYCGGCCCATAATTCCGGCTTCTTTTTATGAATAGCTTCGTGCACACAACACATAACACTCAAATAGTACTGCTTGTTGACAGTTTGGTGGATCGGAAGAAATTCGGAGTTCACCACACCTCGATAATCGAAGAAACTGTCAAAGTATCCTTGACTCCTACCTTGACGTAGTTTTTTCGGCTTTAGTTCACCTTTGCCACGATACTCGACTGATTGGTCGTCATTTTCCGGATTATAGGCATAGATCCAAGACTCATCGCCAGAAATAATAAGTGTTAGGGTAGTAGAAAGCATTTTTTTACAGACGTTAACGACGAATGTGTTTTCGCGCGAAATTTAAATTAAAAGGTATTACTACATCCAGAAAGAAGAAACACCTAAAATCGGCAATTAGAGTGCTTGGAACACCTACCTAAAACATTTTTTGTTCATCGTTGATACCAAACTATATTATATCCAAGAAAAATAATTCTAATTAATTTCACTAACTTCTGGTTTTATTGATTGTGAATTATGATATCTCTATCTCACCGCAGACATTTCGAAWAATTTGTTACGTTTTTAAATTTTACGAATCGGAGAAAAATGTAATGAGTTAGATTTTACCAAACAAAAACATTCGATTTATTCTTCTACTTCTTAATTGGCATAGACACCGCTTACGCGATTATAGTCGAATTAACAACAACGCGTCAGTCGTTTCTTCTTTTCRCTACGTGGCGCCAATTGGATATTCCAAGCGTAGCCAGGTCCTTCTCCACCTGGTCCTTGGAACGGAGTGGAGGTCTTCCTCTTCCTCTGCTTCGCCCGGCGGGTACAGCGCCGAATACTTTCAGAGCTGGTGTGTTTTCGTCCATTCGGACAATATGACCTAGCCAGCGTAGCCGCTGTCTTTTAATTCGCTGAACTATGTCAATGTCGCCATATATCTCGTACAGCTCATCGTTCCATCGAATGCGATACTCGCCGTGGCCTACGCGCGTTTTCTCTCGAAAACTCCCAACGTCGACTCATCAGTTGTTGACATCGTCCAAGCCTCTGCACCATAAAGCAGGACGGGTATTATGAGTAACTTATAGAGGTTGGTTTTTGTTTGTCGAGAGAGGACTTTGCTCTTCAATTGCCTATTCAGTCCGAAGTAGCATCTGTTGGCAAGAGCTATCCTGCGTTGGATTTCCAGGCTGACATTGTTGGCTGACATTGATGCTGGTTCCAATGTAGACGAAATTATCTACGACTTCAAAGTTATGACTGTCAACAGTGACGTGAGAGCCTAGTCGCGAGTGCGACGAATCTTTGTGTGTTTGTTCCTTTTTTGGTAGATTGGGCATAKCACACTTAAATTYCAATCGTTGGGCATGCTTTCGTCTGACCATATTTKACAAAGAAGCTGATGCATGCTCCTTATCAGTTCTTCGCCGCCGTGTTTGAAYAGCGGGTAATTGCTAATTGAACTTCTTCTTGGTCGGGCAATGGAACGTCTGCGATCGTTRTGYGTTTACTGCCATTCAGCAGGCTGGAGAAGGTTCCTTCCATAATTTAAGTATGCTCTGGRCATCGATRACTAGATCACCTTTGGGGGTTCTACAAGAGTATGCTCCGGTGTTGAAACCTTCTGTAAGCCRCCGCATTTTTTCGTAGAATTTTCTAGCATTACCCCTGTCGGCCAGCTTATCAAGCTCTTCGTACTCAGGCATTTCGGCCTCTTTCTTTTTCTGTCTGAAAATGTGTCTCGCTTCACTCTTTAACTCTCCGTATCTATCCCATCCCGCACCTGTTGTGGTCGATCATAACGTTGCGAGGTAGGCAGCCTGTCTCTCCGCTGTGACACGGCACTCCTCGTCGTACCAGCTGTTCTTTTGCATCTTCTGAAAACCAATGGTTTCAGCAGAGTTTGAAATGCCGTCCCACAGTTCCCTTATACCGAGTTGTTGTCGAGTGCTCTCAGAGAGCAGGAGTGCAAGTCGAGTAGAAAATCTTTCGGTCTGTTGTGATTGCAGCTTCTCGACGTCGAACCTTCCTTTTGTTTAATGGCGTGCGTTTTTAGCTGCACAGAGGCGG
>NW_017535030.1:295854-298874 GCF_001853355.1 Bactrocera latifrons | reverse complement strand
AAATTTAAAAATACTTTGAGATCGCAAAAAATTAATTGGGAATAACAAACGAGGACATTACTGTATAATTGTTATCATGTGGAAGGTACTTTACCACCGACAAACTTCGAATCGTTCAATAAACGATTGGAACGATATAAGTATATACGAAGACCGTTTAAACCGAGTCCAACAAATTTCAGTCCGATTTTTGTTGTCGAGTATGCGATGTGATATTGTGATGCAACGAAACTGCACACAGACTTGATTCTAAACTGAACTGTAGTATTTAGTTGTTACAATGTTACATTGTACATTTTATATATTTTGAAGTCTAAAARGGAGGGTCTGCCCAATAAAGCATGCTTCTGTTAGTGGCTTGTGTTAGACTTGAAAAAATAAATGTTATAAAAAACATAATGGMAAAGAAATTTAACAACATCGCCTCTCCAAATCGTTTGGTACTAAACAGGGNATTTTCCCCGAGGACATCAACCAGCTGGGCAGCGGCACTTTCCCAATTTAGGGACCGGATATTCCAGGTGCATGCCCTCAAATCATAGTCCTTAAGGGGCTGTACCAGTGTGACACTTAAAAAAAAAAAAATTAATTTGCTTTTTTGATAGCTTTTATTTCCATAAATATCTTGTGATATCGGTAAGGTCGTATCTTGAACAGTTTTTGGATGGCAGCGTTCTAAAGAGCGACCGTTCGCAGATATAGTCATATATGAGCGAAACTTTAAACGCGTTTTTCTCGAAACGACATTTTTAAAAATTGCTGACGTCATAACTCAACGAGAAATTGACCGATCGACTTCAAATTAAAACTGAGTATTTTTGAAACATTTAATATACAATCCCTTCGAACTTTTTGATTGGTTGAAAATTGTCAATTGTAAAAAAAAAATTTTTTCCCAAATTAACGCCATTTTGTTAATTTTTTTTGTTTGAGCTACTCATTCGGCCGGAATCAGGCCAACAGTTGGGGCACTTTTTTTGACACCTACAAAGACAGTCCATAACTCCGTTATTTTTGAACATTTTTGTAAAAAAATCTTAAAATATAGCTGAAAATAAACCTTTTTAGGTGCAAAGAAGTTTGAAATATTCAATCGCGTACTTTCTCTTAAAAAAATACACAGATTACGCCTAATTTTTCATGCGTCACACTGGTATAGCCCCTTAATTCGTTTGCCATTGTCGTCATCAAAAGGGTGGTCACTCATCCGAGGCTTGTTGTTTTTTTTCACTGGGGGTGGTTTTTTTACGTGGTGGGTCTCAAACCCAGCGCACAACCCTATGTAGGGGATGTTTCGCCTTCTCACTTACGCTCGCCTTCAAACGGATGTTCTTAGGCTACCCAGAGGACTTGGTCAAAGAGCGGAAGTTGTGAGCTGCTTGAGCCATATCTACAAGAATCGTTTCTGGCCACTCAGAAGTGAATGAAGACATCAGAGAACGTTCCTCACTTGCGTGAACTTCTACATAATTATGTCTCCATCCTCCACATTCGATTTATTAAAAATTTAAAAATACTTTGAGATCGCAAAAAATTAATTGGGAATAACAAACGAGGACATTACTGTATAATTGTTATCATGTGGAAGGTACTTTACCACCGACAAACTTCGAATCGTTCAATAAACGATTGGAACGATATAAGTATATACGAAGACCGTTTAAACCGAGTCCAACAAATTTCAGTCCGATTTTTGTTGTCGAGTATGCGATGTGATATTGTGATGCAACGAAACTGCACACAGACTTGATTCTAAACTGAACTGTAGTATTTAGTTGTTACAATGTTACATTGTACATTTTATATATTTTGAAGTCTAAAAAGGAGGGTCTGCCCAATAAAGCATGCTTCTGTTAGTGGCTTGTGTTAGACTTGAAAAAATAAATGTTATAAAAAACATAATGGAAAAGAAATTTAACAACATCGCCTCTCCAAATCGTTTGGTACTAAACAGGGCCCAAACAATGTCGCTCGCAATCCTAAGAGATTTTGAAACATATAGCCTTGGAGATGAAGAGCCTTCATCTGAAATAATAATACCCAACGATTTCCCCTCCTCCCGAACAACCGACGCGCGGTGCGCAATCCGTGAACGAGCGGAATTAGCCGAGTCATAAAAGGCAAGAGAGTTTTAAGCGTTGCGATCTTAAGCTGCTCAGCTACAGAAACAAAAATTTCAACACCCAAAATTAAGAATTAGATTAAAGTTTATAATTTTTAAACGTTACTTGTTAAGAGTAGATAAAATATTTTTAAAATATTTGTAGGGAGATCTATAAGCTTTAAACGGTTAGTGTAAGGGGGAAGATTTAAATTGGAATCCCAATGCAAATGATTTAAGGCAAAAAGTAAAAATTTTTTTTGAACGGACTCTATTTTCTCAGAATGAACTTGATAACAAGGGTTCCATACCACGGAAGCATACTCTAATATAGGCCTCACCAAAGATGTAAAAAGAATTTTAGTGGTAAGCGGATCTCTAAATTCTTTAGACCAACGTTTAACAAAACCAAGAGCACCTTTAGCTTTAAAAACCATGGAAGATGTGTGAAGATTAAAATTGAGTTTGGGGTCCATAGTTACTCCCAAGTCAACAAAACTATATACTTGATCCAACCGTAAGTTTTGTATTACGTATGAAGTAGGGTTTACAGATCTACGTGAAAAGCACATCGTTTTACATTTTTTAAGATTCAMYGSCAWGTCATTTCTATCACACCAAGAAACTAGGTTATTTAAGTCTGTTTGCAASTGACATCTTTCACTATTTGAGGTGAATGATTTAAAAAGTTTTACATCGTCAGCATACAATAAAACTTTGGAAACTTAACAACAGATGATATGTCATTAATAAATAACCAGAACAGAATTGGACCAAGATGGCTACCTTGAGGAACACCTGAAGGAACATTATTAGGATTATGTCGGAAAGAGTATCGTTAAATATGACTTGTTGAATTCTATTACTAAGATAAGAAGCAACCCATTTTAGAAATATTGGTTGAAAACCAAGAAGATCA
>NW_017535030.1:280428-294234 GCF_001853355.1 Bactrocera latifrons | reverse complement strand
TGAAGATGCTTAACTATACAGATCGCAAAACAACCTCCATAATAGAGAATAGAAGAGATAGGACTCTTTTGCATTAGTGTTGTCAATTGACCCAAAAGCAGAGATGCAATAATCTCTCAAATGTTTTGAGTTGTAAAATAATAATTTTTTATCTCTCATATTTCGGCATAACCTACTTACTATACTACTTTATAGGTATTACAACTTTTAATATGTATGTACACACTTATCCAATAGAAATTGCTTAATTAAGTTAGGTGTTAGTAAAGATAACACATATAAACATCTGTTAGGAGGTGTAGTAAGTATAGTTTTATACTTTTTGCGTTTCACTTAATTTGCGAAATCATTAAGCTACGAGTGTTCGACGAATTATTATTAGCGAAAATTTCCAACAATTGAAAAATCAAACAAGTACATGTTTGTGTAACGATTTATATAATAATATTTTGTGTCAATTTGATTCGTTGATAATCTATTAATCAATTTGGGAAGACGTAATCTGTATTTATATTGTTGGCCCATGATATTTCTATAGGAATGTTGGCTGTCGTCATATTTATTGAGCAGGAATAAAAATTTAATTATCAGTCTTGTGCGAATTGCCTAAAAAGTGGAATAAACGGAATGAGAAAAAACTTTGCAACATTAAATAAGTACCCCTGCTGAGCCCAACCCTTAGTCGGGGATATTTCCCTAGAATTGCGAACAAATAAGAAAACCATATTGGCATAGCGGAGGAAGTGCTCCATGACAGCTGAATGAAATCTTCTGAAAAAAGTTGTTTGAGAGCACACAATTTCGGAAATTATATAATGTCCCGTCACAACCTAGAACATTATGGACCGTTTTGCTTTGAAATTCATCCTGTGAGCAARCGGTCGAAACATTTCAATTCTTCTGATAACTATGGTTGCAAAATATAATATTTCATAAAAATTTAAGTTTCGATTTTGAGGTACAATTTAATAACAGCTTCCAGATATGTTAACAAATTAAAAATTGGTTTGGCAAGAGCCAATACCTGCTGGATTGATATTTAGAAGTGGCTCTGGAGAAATGAACACTAATTTATAGTCAAAAGAAGAAAATGCCTTAGCAATTTATGAAAAAAAGTTTAKGGTCCTTTGCGCATTGGCAACGGCGAATACCGAAATCGATGTAACGATGAGCTGTACGATACATATATGCGACGCCATTTACACATGTAGTTCAGCGAATTAAGAGACAGCAGCTGCGTTGACTAAGTCATGTCGTCCGAAGGGACGAAATCACTCCAGCTACTTTAAGGTATTCGACGCAGTACCCACCGGGGAAAGCAGAGGAAGTGGAAGACCTCTACTTCGTTGGAAAGACAAAGTGGCGAAGGACCTGGCTACACTTGGAATCTCCAAATGGCGCTAAACGGCGAGAAGAAAGGACGACTGGCGCTGTTGTTAACTCTGCTATAACCGCGTAAGCCGTGTCTATGCCAAAAAAGAAGAAGAAGAGGCACTATATGTATATACACAGACCTTACATAAAATGCAATAGATTTGCGTATTAAGCTTCCTTGTGCTAATACCTCATGCATTGGCTCAGGTATCCCTGTTCAAGTTAGCCGAACTACTTACCAACCACAAGAAAGATATGATCCAATGTTATTTATTTTGACTCAAAATTCGCTTAGATCCAACGTTCTTACTCTATTTTTATTCTCTCGCAACAAAGTTGCTAAAGAGAGTATTATAGTTTTGTTCACATAACGGTTGTTTGTAAGTCCTAAAACTAAAAGAGTTAGATATAGGGTTATATATAAAAAAGTGATCAGGGTGACGAGTAGAGTTGAAATCCGGATGTCTGTCTGTCCGTCCGTCCGTGCAAGCTGTAACTTGAGTAAAAATTGAGATATCATGATGAAACTTGGTACACGTATTTCTTGGCTCCATAAAAAGGTTAAAGGTTAAGTTCGAAGATGGGCAAAATCGGCCCACTGCCACGCCCACAAAATGGCGGAAACCGAAAATCTATAAAATGTCATAACTAAGCCGTAAATAAAGATATTAAAATGAAATTTTGCACAAAGGATCGCACTAGGGGGGGCATATTTGGACGTAATTTTTTTGGAAAAGTCTGCGTGGCCCCGGCCTCTACTAACTTTTTTGTACATATCTCGAAAACTACTATAGCAATGTCAACCAAACTGTATAGAGTCGTTTCTTTTAGACATTTCCATATACAGTTCAAAAATGGAAGAAATCGGATAATAACCACGCCCACCTCCCATACAAAGGTTATATTGAAAATCACTAAAATTGCGTTAACCGACTAACAAAAAACGTCAGAAACACTAAATTTCTCGGAAGAAATGTTAGAGGGAAGCTGCATCCAGGCTTTTTTTAAAAATTGAAAATGGGCGTGGCGTCGCCCACTTATGGACCAAAATCCATATCTCAGGAACTACTATACCGATTTCAATGAAATTCGGTATATAATATTTTTTTAACACCCTGATGACATGTACGAAATATGGATGAAATCGGTTCACAACCACGCCTTCTTCCAATATACGTTACTTTGAATTCCAACTGGTGCCTTCTCTGTATAATATATACATTAGGAACAAATGATGATTGTAGAAAATGTTCGTGATCGGAATATAACTTTCCAATACAATTAAAATAAATGAAAATACAATTCAATACTCAAAGTACACAAATTGATCTAATCTAATTAATTTACAGCAAAATAAAACAATATGTAAATGGCGGATAATGAAATCTCGATTATCACTTTATCATACGAGAGTATAAAATGTTCGGTTACACCCGAACTTAGCCCTTCCTTACTTGTTTAATGTAATCTTCTTACATAACAAATATATTTACGTTGTATGGGAAAAAATGTTGTAAAAGCTCCTAGAGAAATTTCCAGATTTCCCAGTATTATTCTGCCGATTAATATCTACGATATAAAATAAAACAGACGAAGCAAAAGAGATAGTGGAAAGATGATCGATAGAGTTTCCCAAAAAATTTTSTGCCATCGTCAGGCAGAGATCTGATTTTATTAGATTAAGGGGGTGTTCTAGTCTAGAAGCTCCATTTTTTTTCCATCCGTTTTTTTATCATTTGTTTATTACACTTAGRGGAGTACACAAAATAAATTTTTTTCATCGAGTTATGCGTCCTTTAAGAAAAGGAGGGGAAGAAGAGGCCGTGTCCTCATCGAAATGATTTCTACCCTTGTCGTCATCGAAAAATAAAACTATGACAGATTCTTAGTGAGTACGAATGTCGCTATGTCATGAAGCAGCAAAACTAAAAGAAAAAATAATTTTCATAAAATGGCGGCTACTAAAAAAGTCGATTTTTTCACACATTTTTAAATTTTGTCGATTTTTTTAAATATTATAAATTTCAAATTTTTATTTTTTGTTGTTTCTAGTGATAGAGACATATTTAAAGAATATTCATGCCAAACCCAAATAAATCGACTGATTAGAACTTGAGATATTGTGGCTAACGAATCAAAAAAAGGGAGTTTTGAGAAAAACGCGTTGAAAGTTTTACGTTAAGTTTCGGGCAGCGTAATAGATAGATAGATAGTTCGCTCAACCGGTCTAGTTGCCACGTCACTAAAATGGCTATAACTTTGGAAATATTTTGAGTTTTGAAAAATCCTTTTAGGGAGATATTTTTGAATATCAAAACTATCGAATTATGAAAAAAATTTCGATTTTTTGAAATTTCTTGACTAGAATACCCCCTTAAGCAAAAAAATTTAATTCGGTGAAGTTAAAAAAAAGTTACAGCTGTTCAAAAATGAGTCAAATTAATAAGGAAATTCACTATATTTTGAAATTTTTGTATGAAAAAGGGAAGAATACCACCCAATGAAATTTGTGAAGTTTACCGGGACGATGCTGTATCAGTTCGTGCAGCATAACAATGGTTTGCTCGCTTGCGGTAAAAAATGGCTCTAGCGGAAAAATGGCAAAAATTGGTCGACCAAAATGGTACATATTTATTTATTTATAAATATAAAAAAAAGAAGTTGAAGTTTGATTAGAAATACGAAAATACTTTTTCGACTACCCAATATTAAGAAAGCATTTAACGTCTTGGCTACTTGGTTCGGTAAAGTTAGTTGCAAGTTACTATAAAATACCACACTTTGTTCTACACTGTGCAGAAAAACATTATTTTTCGGACGCACTGTATGATACTTGTGCTACATTCATCTTGCAAGCGAAAGTTGTATTCTCGCAAATTCAAGTGACTTAGGTTTAATATGATATGMAAATAGTTATATGTAATACTATCTGTTTTCAACCGTATTCATTAGTCAAAAACTATTCTTAAATACCCCAAAGAAGTTCTTTGAGATCTGCATATGCATGCATATAAGTCGGCTTGTAGGTCTGAACATGTTAGAATTTTTGCGCAAGAAAAACTTCCAACTTCTGAAAGATTTAATTATAAATTGCTAAAGATTCGCAAACGCAAAATAGGTGAAATATAGCGCAAGAGCTTCTAATGTGTTTTATTAGAAATATGGCTGGTTGCACTATGTACATTTATGAAACGAAATGTAAGAAATGAATATGTATGTATTTTATTTTACAGGTGTAGGTCTATTTGCCAGGTGTTAAGGCAGGTTATTTTGGTCATACTCCACACGGTTACATCCAACTACACCARAGTCAGCGTGTTTTTGTAAAGCTTTCGCCCTTCCTTTTTCGGTTAAAGTCTCCCATTGCTTTATAACGKTGTCTAACACTCACATTTTCAGAACAAATTCGGTTTTATCGAGGGCACAATAGCCTACACACGAACATATCCATATCATCGAACGCTATGTGCATGCACGGACTGCACGGACTGCACGGACTGCACGGGCTGGATGTGTGCGGCGGCCAGGCCGTGTTTACGCGCTTACGGTCATTATCCTGTTCGACATTCAATGAACTCTTGMAATGTGTTGCTGGTTGTTCAGGTGTATGTGCATATTCCTCGCTGCCGGYTGCACACAGCAGACCGTCAGCACCCAGGAAAGTCAAGTGCCCCATCAATTTGCGTATGGAAGTGCATGCAACAAGTGCATCCTAAAGCTGCGGATGAGCTTTCGCTCATCCCCACACATTGTGCTCACAGCAGCAGCAAAAGTCTCCCCCGACTCGTTGCTTATTCCGATACWCCCAGCTGCAGCGACCGAGTGAAGCACAGCAATTATTGTAAACAATCGCCACAGCCACGAAGTGRGTTATATTAGCCAATGCGAGCGACTACGAAAAATTTTATGCGTCGGCAGCTCACTGGCGTTTTAGTTTCGGAGGTGAACGGTCGTGTTTGTTAGCTCGAACGACGCAGTGCGAAAACTTGTGTTCGTTAGTCACTCGCCTCGTGGGTGGCAAACAGTGTTGTGGTGTTGCGTTGTTGATTGCAAGTGAACGGTATTATTTCGAAATCAGCGCGATCCTACAAGTGTTTCGCCGTCAGAATGCAACGGTTGATTGTTTGAAGCGGAAAACATTTTGTGCAGCGGAAATGAAAACCGCACACACATACTTACATATTCTGCTGAACTTATCCTCAAAGTAGTGCTTAAATATTTTTATTATGTAATGAAAGTATGTGTACTWGAAAGTTCATTCGCGTTGGCGCCATTTAAAAAAAAAAATCTACAAAGAGTGAAATACTATAGTATAATTATTTGCTTATAGATAATGGAAATTAAAATCTAAATATACGAATATATGTATGTGCTTGTATCTGTGTATGTACACCTGTATATATTTAAAGTGCTTAAAAAGTGAAACGCCGCATATTTAATGTGTTTGTGTGTAGATCTGTGCGGAGGGCATTGTTCCACAAATTGGATAATTAATTAAGTGTTTTATAAGTATTTGTTTGCAAACAGTTTGGAAAAGTGTTAATTAGAAGACAAGTTTGTTTAGCTGTAGAAGGTGAGGAAATTACTGCTCTTGATTGCTTGGTAGGTTTAATCAAAACAGAAAAGTATTTTCGTCTATTTTCCGCGTTTCGAGACCAAAAATGTATATTTATTAAGTTATTGTTAATTAAAATTCCTCGCACATACAAACATAAAAAACATATAATAATAGTACAAGGAGACGCTGACTACACACCTCAGAAGCATAAACACGGAATTTRTATCAAAAGAACAACTTGTGTAGACTAAACAATAAAAAACAAGAAAAGATGTTAACTAATAATGAAACTATATTACTCTTCACTAATCCAAACGGTCCCTTACAAACACATGATTCCGATCGTTCAGTTKCTATGATAGCTATATATACGGGTAAAGGAGTTGTGTATCCATTTTACACACAAGGCYATAATGCTATTAAAGGTTAACGCATCTATATTAGATACATACATACATGGCGGCCAATGCAAGTACTCACCTGGATTTTGGCTCAAGGGCACACTATTATTAGAAAAAGATTACTCCTAAATTTCAGAAATATGCCTAAAGATATTTTCGGTAAAATATTAACTTTATTCACTGAGGTTCACAGTTTGCTATCTGGGGACGCCTTACATTAATGGGYTTTTGAGAGCATGACAGTAGTCCGATTCCGCACATCTACAATACCAGTCTTCTTGGGTGCCAAGATCTTTCAATGTTTACTCAACATATGTATGTATGTCTATAACTCCAATAATCTATCTGTTAAAAAGATCGATTAGGTGAACAAAACTGTTATACTCTGTAACAACATGTTGTGAAAGTATAAAAATTAGAAATTTTTTGAAAGTTTTTGATTTTTGTGTATTTTCTAAGCAATAATAATAAATATTCGATTTGTTATTATTTAAGTAAGTTTTAAATAGACATAAATATACATATAATGACGAGAGAAACGAATTGAAATGTACCACGCATCGCAATGCGTTGAGCGCTGAAGCGCTTATCAGCTGTAATCAGAACATGCATAACGTAAGGGTCAGCTTGAAATGCCCTGGCGAAGAGATAATAGTKCTGATTTTTTGATCCCTTGGGATGGGTTCTATTAAAACGAAGTKTCTGAAATTCAAGTTTCGTTTCGATACCCAGTGCTACTAATGTTCGATGTTGGAAAAAAAGAAATTGTAAGACTGTTCGATTTATTATATATATTTTTTTTCAACCTTCTTTATGGATGTTGTGTAAATTGATTGTTGAATCTCAATCTTCGTGGTTTACGAAGTTCTCGTTTTTACAAACTYAGAAACGCTTCTGAATTGATTTTCTTAACCTCAATGTTTACCTCTTCAAATTTCTTCTTTCTTCTTTTCAAACATGTTAAATTACGATTTGATTTTGCACCTCTTGATTTATAAGTAGATGACAACTCTGAGTATTTTACTCTTCTACGTTGTTGGCGAATCCATCAGCAAAATTTGGCAGATGGAAAATAAATCAGARCAATTTGATAACTTGCCCAGAATTGAAAATAATTATGTTTTCAAGCGCTTAATGAGGCAACTAATTGTATGCTATAATTAATTCTAATCTGCGTTCTCCAATGAGATGTGTAAGGTTTGATCATAACAATATACCGGGCAATTTTAATCTTACACCRATCTATAATTATTTACGTAAGCTGTAGGTTCAATGGACTCAKGACTGATTGTTCATTATACGAGATATGTTCAAAAAATAATGGGGCTTTATTTTATCTTGTTAATAATAAATCTTCTCATAATAAAACATTTTTACACAATTCCACTTTGGGAGTTTGGGCTTGGGAGCTTAAAACGTATACGCCTCAGTGAGCGAATATCACCTCTTGAATAGAAGATACCGTCTGAAGATTTGAATRTACACTTAAGCCGGATATGACGGCAGAGCTTAACTGAAATATTTTCTTCTGTAGATTTTTATACCAGGTTTTCTAAACGGGATGATATAATTTGTAATGTCATTTTGACCATTTTTAATATACATATATCATGAACTGTAATTTCATATTGTATTCAGAAATGTTTGCAACTTCATAATGGAAAGATATATATATATATATATACTATTTTATAATCAAAAAATCGTTGTCCAATTGCAACTTTTCGTGCGCTTTTGTCATTTGATGTTCCTAATAATCGTTCACCTGTGTCCCCACATTCTTTTTTTACATATGTTCAAGAGCTATTARGACAAAGAYCGCTCGAAGTAATGAAAATATTGCTACCGTTCAGGCAAGTGTTGCCGAAGACCGCAATTTGTCAATTCCATGACRTTCAAAAGATTTTGTACTATCTCAAACCAGAACCTGGCAGATTTGGAGAAAGGATTTGAGCAAGTAGTAATTATAAAACTATTCTCACTCARGAACACGTCGTGAATTCGCTGTTTTGCCTCGAAACAACTTGAAAAGGTTAACGATGAGGCTCACCATCATCTGAGTGGTGCGATAAATAAACAAATCTGTCAACTCTGGTGCGAAGAGAAACAATAAATTGAGCCGGAACAGCCATTACATTCACCTAAATTGACAATTTTGGTGTGGTTTTTGGTCTGGTGGAATCATCGTTCCGTACTTCTTTCTGAAGTTGGTAACACCGTTACTGTCAATGGAGAGCTGCATAGATTTATGATAACCAACATTTTAAGGCATTCATTATCATCCTACTTACTTTGGTAATCTCAGAGGTATGCAGTTCTGACTCGTTATCAGTTTGGTAGAAATTGGCTTATTCATTTTTGTAAATAATATTATTGCGTTTTTTGGGGTTTTTGACTTAATRAACTCTAGAAAATATTCAATATTATCTGCCGAAAATGATCTTGAAACAATTACATCCAAACTGTATATATATATATATACATATGCTTATCTGGAAACAATATATATATTGGTTTGTTGTTTTTTTTTGTTTGAACTATGAATTTTTTTCAATGCCGTCACGAAATTTCCTTGGAAATATCSTAAAAAAATTCCCTGAAAATTTAATTTTTTGAATATTTATGAATATTTTCATTACAAATGTACCGTGGTGAACCCGTTTTAGCTCAAAGGGTTTTTGACTGGAACCTTTGCATTAAATCAATGTTTGTTGAACGAGTCCAAATCCGCTTTATTTGCTTATAGTGTAAGATATTATCCTTAGCTGACATATTTGTGGGCTTAGAAAAAAATTAGCATGCTTACAATTCTAATACTCTTTCAATCATCGTACGTATCAACTAAAACTAAGCGAGATACATGTGTATAAAGGCGAACACGTTTTTGTCGGTATAAGAATTCAAGGGATTGTACTTGAGGCTTAATTTCGAATATGTTCATACAAATAAGTTTATTTGGAAAAAATAACGAATTTAAAGCTGATTTCTCAACGTCTGGTTACCAGACTTYCTGTTTAGTTAATAGATTTATCCGCTTAATAGATCGTTCATTTAATAGAGCTTTCACTGTATTTTTTATTTACACGGTGTGCTAAATTTCACTAAAATCGGTTTAGTAGTTTCGGAGTCTATCGCGGACAAACAACGTGAAACGCAATTTCTATATATAAAGATATAAATAATCCGGATGACGAGAAAAGTTGAAATCCGGTTGACTGTCTGTCTGTCCGTCCGCCCATCCGTGCAATCTATAACTTGAATAAAAATTGAGCTATCTCGATGAAACTAGGACATACCTTATAGGTTTCTTAGTACAAAATTAAAATGACGAGTTCGTAAATGGGCGTAATCGGAACACTGCCACGCCCACAAATGGCCATTAACCAAAAACACATAAAGTCCCATAACTAAATTAAGATATAAAGCTGGAACCTGAGGGCAACATTTTTTGAAAAAGTGTGCGTGACGTCGTCCTCTAATACGTTTAATGTACATATCTCCTAAGCCCTTTTTAGCTACAACAACCAAATTGCTGAGTAGAAATCTTATAAGAACTTCTACCGACAGTGTGAAAATGGATTAAATCGTGTACGTGCAGGGTTGTTATGAAAAAAATAAAATAGGTCCATAGGTCCCGCAATCGCTACAAGCACTGACTGCAGTATTATACATTGCCATAAAGTATTTTACACAAATAATTAGGAGAATTTATATGTATGTATGATRGGAAAAAGGTGTGATTGTACCCTGATTTTCCACATTTTGAATACATACGTTTCCATATACATATGCATGCAACTACACAGCTCTATTGGAATAGTAATTTTCACATTTCCAGAGAGCATGTGCTTTTCATGGCTTTTTGCAATTATTAAATTTACTGCAAAGGTACGACTAGTCCCCACTTTGTTTGTACATGCTAGAAGTTCTTTAAAATTTTTCATTATATTACTCACATTATATCTCACTATGGGAGACTATATTTTTCAAAAAGTTGAACATCGTTTGTGTATATACATATGTTCATGAATATGTATGTGTAGAATATTTATTTAAAATCTTCATGTCATTGCTTTCATCCACCTCAGTTGAGCTTTTCACACCTTATCTTCCATTAGGTATATATGTGCATATATACATAATCGATTGGATTTTTCTCATTATTATTACAAAACTTTGAATTTACGATATTATTACACCTCGAATACGTTTTATTCGATGTGGTTGATGAACATTCTCTTATTATATATTAATGTTGTGCAATGTATTACTGGATAATGTGAAAAATCTGGATCTGAATTAATAAATGTAAATCATTATGCATTTAATATATGACAATATCAGAAAAAAAAATTATTTATTCATTGTCACGATGAATAGTTTACAATCATATTAAATTGACTAATATTCAGTCAAGTTCGAGTGTAACGGATCTTTATTTAGCGTTAATTATGTCTCGATGTTGTTTCAGGAATGCGTGGACACAAGAATGATAAAAATAAAGATTACCTTAGTTTCATATCGCTACTTTTCTGGAGATATTTGGCAGAAAAATCCATTGCTTCGGAACGAATATGAAAGTTTGAGAGATTACGCATCCGAGTAAATTATCGTTCCAACGAGAAGAAAGTTTTTGTCCGAATCATTTAGCTGAATCCCTAATCTGATTAGTAACACCTTAATATCTAAATAAATGATGTGAGGAAAAAATAAAATTAAAAAAAATCCTACCCGTTAAGAAATATCATTTTCGCTTTTAACAATCGAARTTTAGCATGAAACAATCTCTAACAATACAGTAGCAAAATAACTGTAAACTAGTGTAATATTTGCATAAGTTTGAATTAGTTATTTCAATGACATACTGCAATTCGATTATTAAAGCAAGTAATKAAGGCCTAAGTTCAGGTATAAATAAAGAAATATTTCATACTCGGAATTTGCAAGAATCTAAGCCGAGTTGTTACCCAACTTCATATTAAAACATATTKCGAAAGAATTCAACATTCATTGTTCGACGAAATCGTGAATGAATTGCAGTCAAATTTGATATCGGACAACATAACTTATAACCGCATTTAAACAAGCCGAACAAAATCTGAATAAAGGCCTTTTATATCCTTTTATGCCAAAAAATATGCAGCTGTGAAGGGTTACTTGACAAATCTTGAGTCAAAACTTGAATGGTTGCTTTCTAACTATTTTCKAATTTATTTACCGAACGACCCAAAAAATATCGTGAGCCTTCATCGAATTTTCTATACAATTTTGATAAACTCTACCTATAGAAATTCCTTTTTAGATTATTCGGAACTGGAATTCACTCCTAACAAAGCAGACACACGTATGTGGCTATATGCCAAATTGATGTTTTAAACCGAGTAACGTTCTGACGTTGGTTATCATCAATGTATATGTGTATAAGTATTCATCTCTGATCGATTCGCTTTYTTCTGACGCTTTCCTTGAACGCTGATCTCTTGTCAAAAAACTAACTTATGGAAGCAACAACAAAATCATCAAGTGGAATGCGCGAACAGTTCGCTAAAGTTGACTAACTGTCTTCATGGCTACCAAAATCGAAGATTCCAGAAGGTCGATGCCAATGATTGCTTAACTTACTGACTTAACATACTTGTAACATACACTAGGTCGGCTGCAATATCCCTCAGCTCTATGCTAGATGTCCATTTTTTAACAAAGATTTACATATACCACCCGAATTGATATTATTTTTGGCTTAAACATGTTTATAATATTGTACTTCAGTCGTCGGTTATTTTAATCATATACAATATTCTTGAAACAAATTTTATATGTATGAACATAAACAAACGCTTAACCTAACTGCGAATTATGACACTCAAGAACACCGGAAATTTCATTTTTTATACCCTCGCAACAAAGTTGCTAAAGAGAGTATTATAGTTTTGTTCACATAACGGTTGTTTGTAAGTCCTAAAGCTAAAAGAGTTAGATATAGGGTTATATATACCAAAGTGATCAGGGTGACGAGTAGAGTTTGGGCAAAAGCCATCTGTGGGCCACGCCCACAAAATGGCAAAAACCGCAAACTTATAAAGAATCATAACTAAGCCATAAATAAGGATATGAAAGTGAAATTTGGCACAAGGGATCGCATTAGGGAGGGGCATATTTTGACTTAATTTCATTGGAAAAGTGGGCGTGGTCCCGTCCCCTACTAATTTTTTTGTACATATCTCGGAAACTACTATAGCTATGTCAACCACACTCTACAGAGTCGTTTTCTTCATGGCATTTCCATATAGGAAGAAATCGGATAATAACTACGCCCACCTCCCATACAAAGGTTATGTTGAAAATCACTAAAAGTGCGTTAACCGACTAACGAAAAACGTCAGAAACACTAAATTTCACGGAAGAAATGACAAAAGGAAGCTGCACCCAGCCTTTTTTGAAAAATTGAAAATGGGGGTGGCGTCTCCCACTTATGGACCAAAACCCGACCGATTTCAATGAAATTCGGTATATAATATTTTCTTAACACCCTGATGAGATGTACAAAATAAGGGTGAAATCGGTTCACAACCACGCCTTCTTCCAATACAACGCTACTTTGAATTCCAACTGATGCCTTCTATGTATAATATATACATTAGGAACCAATGATAATAGCGGAATAAAACTATGCACAAATACGGTATTTGAGGCGAGAGTATAAAATGTTCGTTAACACCTGAACTTAGCCCTTCCTTACTTGTTTTTTTTTTTTAATTTTTTTGCACTTTCTTTTCTTATTCGATTTAAGAATTATTTACCATAAAAGCAGTTTGATTAAACAACTAAATCGAAATTTGTACAGAGTTACAGAGGTCTTTTGCGAATTGAACTATGCTATATGCCTACCCAACTCTATATACAAGTAAYGAATGGCTGGGGCTTTTGGAAATGTGAATATTACAAGAATATACTATATATACTCAAATTTACGAATATGAAAGGCAATAATTGAGGCTAGAACGCTGACGTTGAGGATGATAAATTTTGAAATGGAATTTCTATTCGTTTATTTACTCGTTCGTTTTATTACTCTCTACTATATACATATTTTTATTCATTCTTGTACTATATATACTGAGGTGAAGAAATAAAAATAGTTTAAAACAAGCAAAGAAGGGCTCAGTTCGGATATAATCGGATACATACTCTTGAAAATTGCAGATATCAAAGCAAGGGAAATACCTTCAGGTCTTCGTAATATTTTATATTAAAAAGGCTTTGAATATTCGACAAATAATAAACGATGATATAATAAGATCATCCTCTATCGATTGTATCCATTTTAAGCACAAAAATGCACTACCATGGGATAAATACGCTCTTTCATTTTTATTAAGATAACTTATATATTGGCAGATCTATGCGATGTAAAGTCAACTGGAAGGTTGAAAATCGTTTTATTGTTATCGCTATCTGATTTTTGAAACAGCT
>NW_017535030.1:271186-279907 GCF_001853355.1 Bactrocera latifrons | reverse complement strand
ACCTTCACTGACACTGAAAAACGCGAGTGACCCTTGCACAGTTTCGTCTTGGATGTTGTAGCAGGTTAAACTCCTACTTGTCCAGAATAGACCCCGACATATGCAACCTATGTCCTGYGAGCAATGAGTTTCCACATGACACTGGCCACCTCTTTGCATGTCCCGCCAACTCCACTCATCTGAAATCCTTTTCCTTTTGGTCCGACCTCGTCGAAACCTCACGTTTCCTGGGCCTCCTGTTAGATGACGTCGACGACAACTTGGATAATCCTCACCACCCTAACGAGGATCAGATACTCCATTAAAACAACAACAACAACCATCTGATTTCATTAAAATATGTAAAGACATGTATTACACGAGGAAAAGACGAATACTTGCACTGTTCATTTCATATCGGTACTATCATGTGCWCTAAACATCAAAAATAGTGAAGTGGCATTGAATTCTTCATATTTTCGAAAATGTTGGTAAGAAGCACATTTTTCAGATATTGRAAAACAGTTTCGTAATATATGTATTTAATGCCCTCTGATTTATTCACTTTRTTTTACTGTTTAACGACACTTGACGCGCTTCCCGGTAATGTTTTATGTAAATTTCGCTAGAATTACCATGCTTCAATTACAYGCAGTCCATGAACTCAGCGAATGTGGCATGCAATTAAGTAGTGCAATTCTGCAAAAGTTAAAAATAGTTATCTGTTGGATTAAAGAAGCTTACAGAAGAAGTACACACATTCAAACAGTGATATTCGTCTATTTTCACACCCCTAACGCTTTTCGAATGTGTGCATGTGCAATAGGTTCAAGTTCAGGAAATATAAAAAACATTGGGAATGTAGAAGTGGATTCAGACACATTTGTTGAGGCCCAGTGGAAATACTTTTTCCGACACACAAAGAGAGTCATTTGAAGTATTTATCTAAATGGATAGAGATATAGATTAATAACACTGTGGAACATTTTTGGGATTATTGTCTGGGGGGTGAGAAATTCCAAGTCAGGGTGATGGTACTAGGTCAGTACAGTAAAACCCTCAAAGGGTTTGGCGTTCGTATGTGTAAGTTGTTTTTATGACCTTTTAAATTTTTTCCTTTTCTTGATGTTTTTTCACTTAGTTGTAACATTTTGGTAAAAAAAAAAGAAAACAAAAAAAAAAAAAAAAAAAAAAAAAAAAAAAAAAAAAAAAAAAAAAAAACAAAAAAAAAAAAAAAACATTTCCGAGAATGCTCTTAACATCCGAGCGATAGAAACATCGTAGTTGTTAGAGAACGATGCTTTCTAACAAGCCTTCTATGACTTCTTTGATTGATTGCCATGCATTCAATTCAGCGTCGAGTGACTCATCCAAAATATTGGGAAATAAGGAAAAAATTTAAAAGGTCATAAAAAAACTGACACATACGAACGCCAAACCCTTTGAGGGTTTTACTATACTGACCTAGTACTATCACCCTGACTTGAAATTTCTCACCCCCCAGATTAGCTGTTGTAAACTGTGTGACCTGAGTAAAAATCGAGGTTTCTTGATGAAACCATAGCAACCATCATAACAGTTATGTTGAAAACTACTTAAAGAGCTATGACTCCCTATAGAAAAAAGGCGAGAGGCATTACATTTGGCACAAAAGAAGATGTGGTAGGCTTGCATACGAATATTTGAATCGGTATTGCAGCAAGTACGGTATACTCACTGGGTTAGTGTTAATTTCAATTTATGTAATTTAATGACACACGTAGAATGCAACAGAAAGTTACGGTTGGTTAATGCTTAAAAAGGAAATGAGAATATGAAAAAATCTGTTCTAAAGTATATTCAATTCAAAGTATTTGAAGACAAATTTTCAAAGAAAATATTTTTGGAATGAAAAACATAAAATACTTTGAGAAATGTAGAGATATTATATATTGTCCTGCGTTGTACAAAGGAAGGCCGAACAATCCAAAGGCAGAGAGGAGTATGGAGTCTACTCCAAAAAACAGCTCTACTGGAATACACAGCCTAGAAAAAGAAGCGAAAGAGATTGGTCTTKTGGTGAACGAGAGGAGAACAAAGTACTTGGAGGACAATATTCTTTGTGTCTGGAAAATTACGACACTGTTGGCAGCTACAAACGTGTAAAGTTTTACGACTTTTTTTTTTCAGAAGAAGCTATATTCCGCCAATAATCTAAGGTCGAAGATCAAGTTCAGGGTAACTCTTGCCAACTAGTGTTACTGTAGCATCGGTAGACAATTGAGAAGCATTTCCCTCTTTCGACGAACGAAAATTACTTACAATATTCCAGTCCTATTATACGGAAAAGAAACATAGACGATGACATAACATAGAATATGAGAAAGCCCTTGGGGTATTCGAGAGAGCTTTTATCCGCAAAGATCGTTGTAGCAGTTTTATAACAAAAGCATTTCGCATGAGTGGAGGAGATGGACATTCAATAGTAAGACCAATTGAATAAAAAGATAAGATAAGATTTATTAAGTGCTTTGATAAATGATAAATGCCAGATTCTTTTTAATTTTTGAACACAATGGTTTATAGATTGATGAGAAATTTGGTAAATGTTTTTAAAGGTGTATGGAATGCTAAGCGGGATTAATACTTGAATTAAATTTTTACGCATGAAGTAAATGAAATAAGCAGAGAACAAATGTATTAGTTAAGAACCAAAAACAAAAACATAACGCATGTACTCAGTTCTACACCCTTTGTGAAAAAAGAGGAAATTGATATTTTTATTTATATTTTGTCCAAWGRCCCTTATTATCTATAACATTTTTTATGCRATTTGGCATACTCTCARYCAGATTCTGTACCATTTCTTTTGGAATGTGATTTCACTCTAGGTCTAGTCGCCTCCAAAGGTCGTCAAGGTTGGATGGGGCAAATTGGTACTGCCTGAGCCGTCGTTTCACAATTAACCATAAGTTGTCAATTGGATTGAGGTCGGGGCTTTGAGCTAGCCACTCCATCAACTTAAATGTTTGGTTTCCCTGCCATTCGTGGACAATTATCGCAGAGTGTTTGGGGTCCCCATCTTGTTGAAAAGTTATTTCTTTTACGGGGTGCGCACTCTTTTCCAAAAAATTGGGAAGATAGGTTTGCAAAATATGTAAATAGTTTTCTTTTCGCATTGTGCCATCAATCTTATGCAATAGTCTAACGTTCCACTACGTAAGGCACCCCCAAACCATTACATTATATATCCTCCTCCATGCTTCACGGTTTGTTTGTCTTTGAAAATTTTCGCCGGGCCTGTGCCATGAAAATTGCTTTCCATCCGACTGAAATCAGTTAAACTTAGATTCGTCCGACGAGATAACACATTTCCAGTCATCTACAGTCCAGTTTCTATGTTCCTTTGCAAATTTTAACCGAKCCTTACTATTTTCCTCCGATAGAGCTGGTTTACATTTTTTCACAGATGCGACATATCCAATTCTGCCAARTGCTCTTCCAGCTGTCCACCGACTTAACATTTCCATAGAAGMCTCTTTTGGTGTTAGAAGCTTATCTTTCTTCATTTTCGACATCGTACGTCGATTATCATCATACGATCATACGATACATTTTGTCTTTTTTGCACCTTGACCACCACTGACTGCCTAACTTGCAATTTTTTTTAACTAACTAGGCTAACAATATTATTTTCAATATCAAGCGATAGTTTCTTCATTTTTTTATCAGGAATGTAGATACTAATTTGCCAATTCAAGAAATAAATTTTTAACTATTAGGAACTATTTAAGGCAATGAATTTCGAACAAAGAATCTTATGTTTTTGTTTTTGGTTCTTAATTAATACATTTTTTTGTTCTTAAGTTAAATACGTATTCTTAGAAAAAAAGTTTTTTCATTTACTTCATGCGTTAAGGTTTTATGAGCGTTCAAACACGAAAATGTTGAGCGTGGAATTACTTTTGCTCCCCACTGTTTGTATATTCCAAGGGCCATGGAAATAGTTCCGTTACATTTTTCGACTGAAATTGACAGAAAATAAAATAGTTCCTGATGTCAGGAACAAAAAGGAGGACAGCTTGTTTTATAATTTCTAAGCAAGGTAGATCGTTCATCTGGTTTATGTTATTGTATATTCACTGCAACCGAGGTTAAGCAAAGCACACTTTCTAAGTTTCTAAAACTTCGTCTCTTCAGTTTATATCGAAGGAAATATTGATGCCTAAGAAGAGAATTGAAATTCATTACTACAACAACTGTTTACTTTTTAAACTTTTTCAATAATAATGAGAATGTTCTAAAATTAGAATAAGGTGGCATTCAAAATAAACAYCTAATGTAACAAGTATGCGAATTGTATCTATTAAATTGGGTAATTAGTACCTG
The DNA here is from genome assembly GCF_001853355.1 of Bactrocera latifrons. Lineage (NCBI taxonomy): Eukaryota > Metazoa > Arthropoda > Insecta > Diptera > Tephritidae > Bactrocera > Bactrocera latifrons. Next base: position 275,560 of record NW_017535030.1, on the reverse strand, counting down.
CATCGCGACTAACTTTCCAGAGAGCTCATTTGTTGACTATGGAAATACTTTGCTGAGGCGTAATATGGTAGTAGTTTATAAAACTAAACGCTCACAATTATTTCATTGTTGTAGTTTTATAACGAAAACATTTTTTCATCGAATCGATCTGATTGCATTCACACGCTACGCAAATATCGTACAGCGAGCGGCACCCACAACCAAATAAGCACACCGTTACCGCCGCTCGGCCGCACGGCYGCAAGAAAAAAGCAACCAACACGCCGATCGTGTTGCTGCAATTAACACTTTGATTTACAAAGTTTCGCCTCCGCTCTCGTGGCACCTMGCCGGAGTAATTATTGGCGGATGTGCGCGACTGCTCCGCGCGCGATGCGTGTGTGGCAGTGAAAATGTCGTCAATTGACATTTTAAATTTTTGGAGCAATCAATACTGTGTTGGCCATCGTTGTAGCGCTTCCAGTGACTTTGCCGCTAAATTAAGTTAAATGATTAAATCAATAAAGGCCCAAAAGCCTAACAGATTTGTGGCAATTTCTTTTGTAAATATTAATTTGAGTTTATGAATATTGCAAAAGGTTATAAAAACAGATTTCAAGCTGCAASTCTATGTAACGAAATAATAAATTATGTACCTAAAGTGCGGATAGTTTTGAAATTCATGAGTTCCTTATGAGTACAAAATATCTCACGCTTTTCTCATTACCTCATTTGCCTAAATGTGCCTAGAATTGACGCTCATGATTCTGCCGAGGTACGTCTATGGCTACACCTATTTTTCTGTGTGTTTTTATAACAGGTCAATTGAATAGTCCGCGGGCTGCTAAAGTAAAACACATTTTTTAGCAAAATTCGTTTTTTTATTCAAAAAAGTTCTTTTCCACAGTTCAGTTCTCAAACGAATCAGTTTCGGTAATSAACTCTTCGTTCGACAAAAATTTCCCATTGAGTATTCTTTTGAGATTTGAGAACAGGAAATAATCGCTGTTGACCATAAGTGGAGATTACGGTGGGTGATGAGCAATTCGAAACCCAATTCATGAATTTTTGTCGTCATTTTYAGTGACTTGTGACACGGTGCATTGTCTTGCTGAAACAGTACTTTTTTCTCCACATGCGGCGGTTTTCGGCGTCTTCGTCCTTCAATCCTTGATGGTGCTTCTTTTTTCAAGGTAGTTAATAAAAATTATTACACGCGGTTCCCAAAAATCCGACGCCATAACATTGCTARCAGATTGTGCGTTTTGTACACGCTTTCGAGCGCGTTTATCATGGGAAGTTCACTCGGAACACTATCGATTGGATTTCGGAGTGAAATGATTTATCCATGTTTCATGTCTGCGCAAAAATTCAGGAGAACATCTCATATCTTTAGAGCATGTGCTTTCTCCATTCACCGTTTTCGGTGCTACTTTCACGTCTTAACTTAACATACCGAACCTTAGTGGCTGATTTTTCTAGAGTCCGTAAGGTTTTGCTTTAACATATTTTCTTCCATTCAAAATTTTTTTTGAAAAATTTATGTGCATTCTCTTTGAACAGGAACGTCCCGCTGTAGACGAAAATACAGTGCTCTGGCAATTTGCAAGATGACGAAATATTTTAAGATTTTATTAAAATTGTGTAGTAAACTTGATCTTCAATAATTTCATGTATTGGTAGTCGAAAATATTTTTTCGTAGTTTGTCAATAAATTTCRTGGCAGTCATATATCTCCAGTGCTACCAATCATATTGTGTCATGCCATATAGTGTTGGAAATGTGAGATCTTAAACTTCATTTAACATAAAATTAAATTCGGGAAATTTGAAAAAAAGTTTCAGCTGTTCAAAAAAGAGAGAAAATAATGAAGCAATTCGCTTTATTTTGAAATTTGTATTGAAAAGTGAAGAATGCCATCCAATGAAATATGTGAAGTTTACGGAGACAATGCTGTATAAGTTCGTGTAGCACAATAATGGTTCGCTCGCTTCCGTTCTGGAAATTTCGATTTACACTAATGGAAAATGTCTCCAGCGAAAAATGGCAAAAATTGTCTGCCAAAATGGCACATATTTGTTTATTTATTTATTACTATAAATATAAAAAAAAAATAAGTTGAAGTTTGATTAAAAATTCGAAAGGACTTTTTCGACTACCCAATATTATTGCTTTTAAACAGACGCACGCTCTCGATAATATGAGCATTGGCCATTATATTCACCATAAAGTCGACTAGGACATATTAACTAAATGTATTATAGGGGACCGTTTTCAATACTAAGATAAAAATACGGAAGATTGGAAATCATATATTGGGTGTATGGGGTCAAAAGAAGTATTGGCCCGAACCTAACCTATTTCAACGGTTTTTAGAAGAGAGATGCCACACTTTAGAGGCACTCATTGTGYACAATTTTATTATGACATCTCCAACCTGGCAGAATCTGATGGAAATTAACATTGTGTTATATGAGAAGTGCGCGTGGCTATAGTCCGAAACTCAAATAAACGCTATTAGTCGATAGACTGCACAAGGAATATGCTTGAAGAAAGTAAAGGTAATAAGGGCCGAACCATATATGTAGTGGATGTTATGTTAAAAGAGTACGATCGCCCAAGTCGTCTAGGAGGCCTGATGTTAAGATTTGGCTTCCGCTGACATATTTTTCTGAGGTTTTTTGCCTTGCCAAAGAAACAAAGGAATGAGATATTCGCAGARATAATTTAGAACTAGTAGCTGGCCAATTTATGGATGCTTTACTCAAAAAATAGTGCACATACATTTTACATAGTATGTTTACGAGCACAACCAGCATACTGCTGAAAATTTTCTCTGCTTATCTACACAACCAATAACAAAAGAACGACGGAGAATYGTTTCATGGTAATAGGAAAGTCAATGTACAAAAGAGGTAGTTTTCAACCGAATGATATTTACTATATAATCCACTACGATAACAGGAATCGCACGTGAGTCTGACGCAAATATTAAAGAGCAATATTGTATTCGACGAACCCAATTTCATACTCTGGTTATAAGTCTTAATCATATGGCTCTMGCCAAGTTTTATCGCTATAAAATAAATACTTTGGTGAGGTATTTAATTTTTATTATTTCTTGTCTGCTTAACCTTCATTCAATCGTCCACGTCCATGCAACAACCCCATCTGGCACACAACAACCACTCCCTCATTGGGCTCAATGAGTTTCATAGCGTTAGCACTCCAAACATTTGCTAATTCTAAGGCAATTGTTATAAACCCTTATCGGATCTCTTTCATTCGCACGGAAATATATTTTTGAAATATAAAAATTTGCTATACTTTGTAAGTAATAAACATTGAGGTTGTAACGAGAAGTAAAAATCTGCAAAAGACATCAATTTCCCTATAGAATTCAAACTAGACTGGAAAGCATTCGATTTTTAACTATTCAAGGACYCTTTATTATTGTTATTTCATTCGATTACTAACATTAATATAAAATTATGGTGCATTTCGGTTTTCTGGTTTTTAGTTTGGATAACACTTTGTACATATTTACGTCCTGATRCTAATAAAATAATACTAAAAGGGAAAATCTGAATCGTTTTGCTTAATTCAACTAATATTTTTTATTAGTTTGAATTGGTATGAGTATATTTTGGCTAAAATCTGACAATTGAAAGTTTCTAGGTGATCATTGTGTAAAAAAAAATTGCTTGAGTGAACACAGACAGTTGGACTCGCGGTCAATACTAGTTAAAAAGTAACTAGTTCACACTATATGGTTTTGCTGAAGGTAATGTTATTTGTATATATGCTTATTTGTATGTGTATGTGTGAGAATACATTGTACATTGTTTGTGAGATTAAATTTTTGTTGTTTCAACGGCCTTATGCTAATTGGTGCAAATATTGTTTAACTTTGGTCGCTTAATGATGGCAAACATAAAAAAGCTGTCATTAAATAACATCCTCACCCGCCTGCAGTGATATAACCACGTACCTATGCATATATATAAATATRTATATGCCAGCGGATTATACCAAGTTATTGTAGTATAATTGCTGTCAATATTTGGAATCCAATAATTTAGGTGCAATTTCGCATTTCTGCTATTTTTGGAAAACGCTCATCGCTTTGATTATTTTACAAATCAAAGTTTTTGATGGCAATTAGTCAAATTAATATGAAATTACAATTTTTTTATTCAAAGGTATGTTATACACATACCGTATCTCATGAAGTTGCAGTGATAAAATTTGAAAGGGTGCAGTTCGAAAACTCAAGTTAAGGCCATTTTGCTGAAATGAAAATTAAATTAAAACAAGAAAATGCTATAATCTCCTCGCAAAACAAAACATTCCTTGAGAGACTTGTTTTTGATCGGTCAGTTTGTATGGTAGCTA
>NW_017535030.1:259799-270863 GCF_001853355.1 Bactrocera latifrons | reverse complement strand
CGAATTCGTTTGTTGCGACACAAAGAATGAAAGCAGTATGCGTGGTGCAAAAACCAACGTTGTCGGTCCATAATTCCGCCCTTTTTTCGAATAGYTTCGCGCAAAACGACAAATAATATTYCTTGTTGACAGTTTGGCCAGTCGGAAAGTATGCGGACCCCACCTCGATAATCAAAGAATACTGCCAACAAAACCTTATTCAACGCTTGTTTTGACTTGGTTTTTTTCGGCTTCGGTACACCTTTGCACGACCTTCTCAAGCTCCAATTCTTTTATTTTATTGAYGTCTTGATCATTAGTTGATGTTGATGGCCGCCCTGGACGTGGTTCGCCGTCAACGTGATGTCGAGACTTACAGCAAGTCCTACGCAGATTAAAATCCTATTTTATTTCAAATAGCTGGTGTTGCTTGAACCACCCGTTCATGCTCTCTTTAGTTATCTGGTAATTCAGCCCAACCTCAAAATTTAAGAAATCTGGTTCCGTTTTCGTTCCTTGCAGATTAAATTTTCAAAGTTAAAACTTTGCCCACGCGGAAAAACATTCAACATTCTTTATTCGACGCCAGCTTGAAAGTTTTACAATCGTATTTGGTATCTAGTTAATTTATATAAAAGGCCTTAGGCTCACTTAGTTTCATTACTATATTCTGCTTCGTGTCCGAGATACTTATATTAAAATAAAGCTAATTAACAACAAAACTGTTTACCGATTTCACATATTTTCGGATTTAAACTGTAGTATATCCAATAACATATGTTCACTTAATTTCGCCGATCGTTATATGTATAAGATTTAAAGTCAAGTTTGAAATTCTTATATTAGGTATATGGGGCTAGGAGACTATTGACCTAATTCAAAGCATTCTCTCCAATTATATATCTCATGCATTGACCGATATTTTYGTTAAAAAGTCAACTGTAGGTAGTGCGGTCCACATATTCGTGCAAAATTTTATCTCGTTATATTCTTGATTTGTATAGAGGAAAGAAAAACAGGAATAGAAATTTAAAGGTTGGTATATGGGAAGTAGACGTGCTTGTAGTCTGTGGTCGAATCATTACAACCGTACACGGCAAACGGACGTACGGATCGGCAAACATACGAAAGAAAATTACGTGATACGTCAATCGTATGCGGTGATTGGCATTATTACATACTATAGCAAATGGATCGTAATGGATTTTGAATTCACAATAGTTTTTAAATTCYACATTGCTTTGGATCGTATTTTTAGGTCAAAATAGATGTGGAACTGTCAAAACTGTTKCAAAATTTTCAATAAACTAACAAAAGCTAATTAAATATCAACTTTGTTTTTTTTTATTTGAGCTGTAGTGAAAGTGATGGGCGTAAAATAATAGTGCGGAGATAGATAATAGCAGGAAGAGTGATAAACGTAGAATTGTGGGTAGTGTCAGCTGATACGACCTATCTTATGGGCGCGCAATGTAAGTGCACAGTGAAAAACGCTACTCCCTTCTCTCTTTGACGTAGAATGACGTGGGAATCTATAGCATTTTGGTTTTGGCCGTGGAAACGTGTCAGCTGATTGTTCTCTCACCACCCAGGGTTGCCAATATCTGTATACTGTAGTAATTATCAACTTTTATAATTCAATCTGTTCAATATGTTTGAAATTTTCTTAAAATAATTCAAAATCAGAGTCGAATGCTATTATTTATAAATATATAAACTATTTTTAATACTTTGTTTTCAGTTTTGATATTTTATATCATAAAAAATTCTAATTGAAAACATAGACGTGTATAAAACTATATATGCGTATTGAGCAATGGCACCATTGTGCAAATGAAAACAAACAAAGATGGSTGAATTCTGCGTTTTTGCCACGTTTTTCACTGCTCACACACTTTGCCGATAAGGAAGGAAAAGGAAGGAAGGCAATAGCGTTTTTCACTGGCTCTGCTATAAGAGATCGTAGCAATAACGTAGGTATAAAAAAAATTATGAATCCTTATTAATAAAATTTTCTTTGTAGATGTATCGTTGAACAAAGCATTGGAATCTTAAAAAGACGGTGGAGAATTTTAGGAYATGGCAAGAAAGGAAGGTATCACCCCACAAAAGTGGAAAATTTGCTAACGTTTGTGAGGCATTACATAACATGTGCATAAAATTTACAATAAGTTACGACACCCAAAATCGCGATTCTTATCACACACAAGAAATGGACACCGGGTTAGCGAACTGCTTCAGCGCAATCGACCAACGAATCAAAAATGAATATGTTCTTAACCTTGTAAATAATTTTATTTTTATTGTCAATTAAAATACAAAAATTTTGTTCATATAAATAATTTTTTTTATGAGATATTCCATTCACTGGTTTCTTGTTTATGTTCTTTATTACTAAAAATTATAAAAAAYTTAAAATTCAAAAAAATTTTGCTCGAATGTCGATTTATCCCTGTCCGTCCGTCTGCGAATGAGTGCCTCCATCACATATCCTTTTCTCCACAAGAAGTTGCTCRTTTGGYGACCCGCTGATGTCGGTCTATTATAGGACATGAGTAGTAGCYATATAAACTGACCGACCCGACTTAAGTCCTTGTATGGGGAAACTTTTTTATTAGTACCTTAAGGAAATTGGCACAGATTATTGTTCAAAGCAACGCCACAGTCTCCGATGATCAAAATCATTATAAAGATCTTTTTAAGCCCTTTATGCTATAAAGAAAGCAACTGTGAATCCACCAATTTTGTCTATTTTTTGTCAATAATTTTATATCGGTAGGGTGTTATTCAATAAATTGTGAAGTGACATAAAATATAGATTTAATTATTTTGAGCCTATCTGATGGTGAATTATTTTGACGTGAATAATTATATAATTACGATCATCATAACGGGACGAGTTAAAATTTTAGCTGTTTTTCGGTACAAGTGATTACTTGAATAAATCTTAAGATATCTTAATGAAACACGTACAAACAAAAACCTGTTAAGCGAAACCCTATAAAATGCCAAAATCGCAAAAGTAAGTTTGAAATTCTTGGAAAAATGGGTGGCGTGGGATGATAACTGTGCTGTGACAAATGTATATGTTGAAAACTACTAATTTCTCTTTTTATATGATACTAAAGAGTCTCTTAAGAACTGGTGTTAATATTGTATCCACAGTTGACGTTTTACCAAAAATGTCGATCAATCTATGAGGTACCCTAAAGAAAGTGAGGGGGTCGAATTACATATTTCGAACATGAAGAAAATAAATTACTTAWAATATACATAGGTATATGGGTTAATAAGATGTCAAATTAGATTGTAATCCATTCGGTTTCCAAAAAATTAATGCTAAATCTGTTCGAGACAGTTTTAAATATTAAGTTTTGCCAAAACTTAAAGGTATWTATCCAGCTTTGTTCCTTGGAATAATCTTTGTTCTTAGGAAYAAAATGTTCGGCTACACCCGAGCTTGGTTCTTGTCTACTTGTTAATATTTATTTCTTTTACAGATCGAGAACTGAATAGCTAAATTAACATTTGCGAAGAATAATTTGAAATGAAAATGTTACCAGTGTCAGAATGGCTAAAGCGCTATTACAATGCCATAAAGGATAATCCAAATGAAGCTCATAAAAGTCAGATTTTATTTTCAAAGAGAATTCCGCACAGAGGCAGATGCGACTAAAATAAAACGAACAACAARCCACTTGAAAAYTTAGATGATGATTCTAGACAAAAAGGCACCGGCATAATGAGACGCGCCCCCAAGCATCATCCTAAAGCGAGAACGTCGAGTGCCTGTTGGCGTCGCCGGCGGCGCTTCAACAAGCAATTTTTGCAAATGCGTATATATCCGYTATTTCGCCTGTTGCCGGTATTATGGCTGCTACTATGCTACTGTTGTTGTTGCTGCCATTGCGCACATAGGCGACAGACCGAGGAGCAAAGCGCCCAGCTAAATAACTGCTACGACATGCAATATGGCTTYGATAGGGCATTGATCGGCATCGCACCAGAGCTATTATTACCTAGTGGCAATAGGTCGAATAGCGACAATGGCAACGGAGCCACTACTGCAAACAACAGCACTGCGGTAAGTGATCTGTGGACGCGACACCCACTACATGAGGGTTTAGACAGGAACACACAAGGTTACCGACCAGTGCCGGTCACGCACACGGGATGGCAATGTTGCTGCTGGAACGCCACAAATCAAGTGAGTTCTGCAACTTTTATGGTAAATAAGCATACATATAGGAATAACTTAAGTCCTACGAGTATATGACGGTGTTGTGACATTAGATTCTGCAACGCACACAAGTACATACATATATACATATGCCTCTATTTGTAATGGATATTAATATGTAGATACTCCGTTTTTACACTCTCGCTAAATGTTGTTACACATCATCATAGCTTTCGACTTACGGGGTTTGTTTCGGCCAAAATTAATCAAGATAGAAATATGAATGTACATACCTACATATATGTATATAAATGGTCAAGATGACGAGACAATTTTAAATCCGACTACTTGTCCGTCTGTGCGTCTGTACATGCAACCAATAACSCGGAAAAAAATTAGATATATTGAAGAAGTTTGGTTCACATGTTCCTTGGCACTATTAGAAGTCTGATATTACACAAATTCACCGATTATAAAGTGCTATAATTGAAAATGAAGTTTAAAACAAACTACACATATGGTCAAAATAATAAGTACATACGCCCGTGTAGCATTCAAAGTCTAATAAATTCTCTTTTATTCATGTTTAAGGAARAATAATATCACATTTAATTTCATATTTGTCTTATATAACAAAAATAAAAATATTAGTAATAATAGTTAAAATAGGAACTTAAATTTCAATCAAATATATAAAAGACTGAAAAAATGGCTGGATAAAGTAATAAGTACATCAGGTATCAGCGAATGAAAAAAATTATTATATTGAGTTTTCTGTCTCCTATTTGATGTTTGCTTACTTCTTTCATCAGTATCCAGTATATCCGCCATTATTTCCAATTACTTTTGAGATTCGTTTTGGCATATTGGAGATAAGTTTGCGGCACGCATCAATTCAAAATTCATACCAGGTTTTTTCAACAAAATTAAATAACTGATCCTTACTTTGGAACGATTGCTTCCCAATCCGTTGCTTTAGCTCCCCCCAAAGGTTTTCGATGGGATTTCAGTCGKKGGATTGACTTGGCCATTGTAGAGTACTCACACCATTATCCTGGAACCAATCTTTTACTGCTGAAATTTCCAGATTAGTGGCATATTTTCCTCAGCATATGGCAGCATCGTGTTTTCCAAGTTATCTTTATATTGGAATCTATTCATGGTGTCTGAAATACGATGTATTGGTCCTACACCATACCACGAAAAGCAGCCCCAGACCATTATGTTGCCGCCACCATGTTTAACGGTCTTTTTTGTAAACCGTGAATGCAATTCTTTGCCYTTCGGACGGCGAACATTCCGCCTGGCKTCATTTCCGAACAAATTTATTTTAGTTTCGTCGCTCCACAAGATATTGCGCCACTTTTTTTCACCACCTGGGCCGGACCAATTTGCATGATTTTTCGCGAATTGTAATCTTATCTTCAAATTTTTATTTCGCAATAATGGCACTTTCTGGCTATCCTGCCAAATAAATTGGCTCCATGTAGCCTTCTTCGAATCGTTCGGGAAGATATTACACTACCAATATCGGCTGCTMTCAGTTTTGAAGATTTAAATGGGTCCGTTTTAGCAAGGGTGACGATTGTCCGTTGTTGTTGATATCTTTTTTGGTCGACCGCGAGTTTCAACATTATTTTTAATCTTTAGGGCATTCTGCACGAAACACAATGAACGGCCTAAAGTTTTAGCAATATTTCTAAGACTTTGGCCCTCTTTTCTGAGGTTTAAGACGATCCTCTTCTCCTCCGCACTGCAACGCTTATTTCTACCATCTAAAAAAATTTGAAGTTTTTAATGCGTTTTAAATATGAAGCTATACAAGCGAAAGTACAAACCATTAAATTAAATCGACCGATTTCCAGGAAATTTTGGAATAACTAACAATGTCCTTATTATTTTGACCACTTAAAAAACGACCTTGAACAAACAATAGTCTCGCTTACTGCAAAGTGGGGATTTCCCATTGTTTTTTCCYCATAAAAGGTGTTACCRGATTGAATTTATTTAAACCAACTCAGAGTTGCATTCGTATACTTCACCAAACWTTCATAATTCAATCATGACCGCAGGCTAAAGGAATGTACTTATTATTTTGACCATATGTGTATGTACATATGTAGATACAGAGATCAAAATAACGGCGTCTTCATACAAAGTGAAAATAGGCGTGCCACCGGCCAGCTTAAGGTTCGTATCCAGCTCTCAAGTAATTGCTGAAGAAAAAAAAATACAGTATTTCTTGAATGTTGTTGATGATTGATAAGTTTTATACAACATTTCAAAAAGAAATATATTTCATAATAATGACTTTCACTAATATAGGATGAATTTAACGATTACTTTGAATTTCCTTCAAGAAACAATTGTTGATTTCATTAGAGCTGCATACCAACACAAGTGAATTTATCGCAGGAAAGTTTCTTGACCGTTTCTTAAGCGTTTCTTTATATGAAGTTTTTACATTTCTTGAGAGCTGGATACTCAGCTTAAATGCATATATCTCGAAAACTATAAGTTTTCGGCGGCTTTAATTATATATATTATATTCTTAATCTGGAGCATCTGCTGTATCCAACTATACCACCTTTAACCCTGAAATCGTGGGATAACATACTAAAGCCGGTTATAAATAATTGCAGAGACGCTATCAAATAGCTTAAGGGAAATTTCATCTAAATTAAGAATTTTTCGTCAGTCTCAAAAAGACAGACCTCAATGTTTATCAAGGTACGCTAGTGACTTCTTAGAGCCGATTATATCCGCTATTAGTGATTAGATTAATCCATTGATTTCTCCACCATGTATATCTGTAAACACATACACATACACATAATTATATATTATTATGTACACACCACCCATAACTCATCAATAAATCGAAGTATCACATTGCCTTTACTTTTAATAGGTCACAGTAATGTAAATACTTATACATACCTACATATGTAGTATATGAGTCATTCCATCCAAAATTGATATTGAAGTATTTTTTGTATAAAACATGTCTTTGTGTTCTTTGAGGCATAATACATATTTGAKAAATATTTTTTTATTTCGACTCAAAATGAAAAGTTTAGAGTTATGAATTTTCAAAATTTCAACTCTCAATAAAAGTGCCTTTAAACCTTTTACTTTTAATGAAAAATGTACTTTGGCTCTCTAGTAACTGAATTATAAATTCGAAGCGTTTGCGGATAGTGCAGTAAGCTTTTTTTCAACACGGGTAGAACGAGAAATAGGGGCATGCGAGCTCAAACATACCTCGCAGCGATAGAGGACGTTTCATAACTCCAAAATTACTTATATTGAGTCCAAAAATAATCCAATAGATTGTCACAAGGAAAACAAAAAAAAGTGTTGGACGAAAAAAATGTTGGAGGGTTAATTTTGGATGGAATGACTCATATATGATACATACGTATATTCTATTACGTCAGCCTCTTCACCGCCATATTTTATCATGGAGCTAAACAAAATTGATTACTTTATCATTGGTGAACAAACTAAATTACTCAGCACATGGGTCAAGACATCCTCTTGCTGATGTCTGTGCTATTTCCTGTTGCAACTTTACACCATGCGTCTTTCGTTTGATTAGAGGGCGGAACCAATTTGTCGGTGGCTCTTCCCTATTAAGCAGCAGCAAAAAGGGAAGAAGGCAGAAGAATTGCTTCAGAAAGTTGGATGCAATACCTAAAATTTACAAGAAAAAGTTGACATTCAAACTACCGAAGTACTTATACTCAAAGTCTCAAAAAGAAAACTATGCCGGCTTTTGGAATGTACTAACTACACATATCCTATATGCATATGTATATGAAGAGTGTCTGAAGTTCCTACAAGAACTTTTCAAGCCCTCATAATCACACATGGGATTTCCTATCCCTGATATTCAGGGTGATTATACTCTTCCCACATAATAAAACATACATAAAGGAATTTAGCTTAACTAGTGGTAATTTGATTCGAAAAGATTATCTACGTACTGAAAGTTCATTTATACATCATACATCAGTTCATAAATTCGTGCAAAATATGTTCTAAAATTTTCTTCCATCCTTTCTATGCTATGCCCAATGTATATGCAACATAGCTATATGCCTCATCCTGATTGATGATGTCATCCATAAATCGGGAGAAGACAAATGGTTTTGGATGTATTTTAAAAATACCTTTTTAAGATACCTTTTTTAARAACTAAGATTTTGTGCAAGAACATAGTATTTAAGTGTGTTAATTGCCTTGAACAAAGAAGGGGTTCAACCATGTTGCATAACTAAATACAATTCCTTAGTGAGCATAAGTGCCATAAGTGCTATCATGTTTCGATTTCTACTATACTCTACGAAATTCTGAAGTTTCTCCATTATTATCTTTGAGTAGTCGATAAAGATTTTGAAATCCCAAAAACTTTAAAAACTAGCCTCGGAGAAAAATTCGAAATTGTCTCAAAACAATAAAAATTGTACTAAAACCTTTAATGGAACGTTAGAAATATTTCCTCCGAAAATTTGAAATTATCAGATTACATTTAATCTCTTCACAAATCTAGACTGTTCTCACCGTCGTTTAAGATGCCGATCCTACCAAAACTTTATTAGATTATTAGATCGGCTTTGGCAGCCTTAGTCTACATTACCATCCTTCTTCGACACTTTTTTACACCATTRTCACTTATTTATTTGATCTTGCTTTAATTTTTTACTCTTTGTTTTAGTGCAGAAGCCTAAGAAAATGAGAAAAAAAATACCGAAATTCATATCAAGTAGGCTTAAATCTATCGGAAACGAAAATAAAATATCAAKCATTAAAGGAAAAAGAAGTTATAAGCGACCTGAAGTTGAATCAAAGTTGTGGTTGGGCGTGGTGGAATTTTTAAGGGTTCAATTAGTTTTTTTTGTGTTTGGCGAAATCTCGTTAAATCCAGTAGATTAGTGAGATTAGTGAGAGGCTCTATTAGATCGGCTTCGGCAGCCTTAGTCTACATTACCATCCTTCTTCGACACTTTTTTACGCCATTATCMCTTATTTATKTGATCYTGCTTWAATTTTTAACTTTTTACTTTATAGCCTATGAAAATGAAAAAAAAAAATAATTCAGAAATTCATATCAAGTAGGTTTAAACCTATCGGAAACGAGAATAAAATAGGAAACATTAGGAGAAAAATAATTTATAAGCGATCTGAAGTTATGATAGAAATGATGAGGGGAGTTCGAAGTTGCGGAAGGGCTTGGTTGAATTTTTAAGCGTTGAATTAGGGGTTTCTCCGATTTCGAGTAGATTAGATTCAAATCGCTTCGGGGACAAGATTAACAGGATTTGTGTTTGGCGAAATCTTGTTAACTACAGTAGATTAGTGACATATGGTTCAGTTTCTGTYGCATCATGAAATTAATAATAAATGCAGGATTAGATTAGCTGCCCATATTCAATACAATTATTCCCTTTTTCCTTGGATCCCGCCATTACTTAGGAATTGCATTATATTATATCCAAAACTATTTTTCGAAAGAGGGGTTTCAAATGTATGCTTTTTACGGAAACAAATTTCAAAGAAAATTGCACGCTCTGGATTCAATCTTCATCCGACGTTCTGTTCAATATAATAAAATATGTGGGACATCAAAGCACCAGATACCCATGTGAAAGTGTTTGAAATTATTAGATAAATTACGYGTCCTGCTTGTTGCAGTTCGCCTTCCATTGCCAGCCATGTCTGCGGTCGGCAGTAGAGGAAGGAGAGAGTTTCTTACAACCACTAGCCGGAAGTAAAAATTGCGAAAATAAGAAAATGGAACACTCAACAGCAGTCAACAATTTGACCTTTACCAACGTCCATTTATGTTTGCCAATTGCCACCATTCTACTTCGCCACGAGGGCGGAAAATCATTGGTATTTGCTGGCGTCAAATTTCGTGCGCGTTTGTAAGACAAGTGCAGCAATCAAATTTGTCGGTAAGTCCTTGCATAGTGTGCGGAAAACAAGAAGGTGGACAGGGGCGATATTTCTTGACACTTTAATTTGTTGTGGTTGCGGAAAATGTAAGCGATAATTTTATTACAGAGGACAGTTATCAAATTGACACAATATTTCAGGATGCGGAAGAAGTGCCTGTCAAAGAAAAGTTTCATGACGAAAACTTAGTGAAAGTGCACTAGTGAAATCGCAACTCAACCGAAACCGCATTCTCAACTATCAGCGATCAAATGTGTAAACACATGTAGAGAGATACACATTTCAATGGAACAACACTGAAAGCAATTAGCTTAAATGATTTTAATACGCGTAAGAGTATTTGCTCCTGCATTAGGGTGCTTCGTACTGAAATAAATGGGCGAAATTTTCATAGTTACTATAGAGAAAAGTATTTGGATGAACCTATTACTACTAGAGAGGAAGTAAGGTCAGTAATGAAAATGAAAATGTTTTTGGAGATACTGAAAAAAAGAAACTATAACAACAACATAAATTAAATAAACGCTAATAGTACTAATATTCATCCCATTACTAAATCTGAACATTGACACTGCCATCGACATTGTCATCACTGAGTCTGAATGTATTCTCACCTAAGTTGGGAATCCGAGGAATATTGATCTCTAAAGCGACCCGTGAATCCGCCGCTGAATGTAGTATATGGGAGCTGGGGTAGTTCGTGCATGAATATCGCACGTTTTTGGCATTAATTTATAGAATATCTAATTCATTATACCTTCATTTAATTTTGCTAAGATATCTTACATACATATATACCGATAAATACGATATAAAGTCAAACGGATGTTTGAAAATCCATATACCTAATATATGGGCACTAGGAGTAGTATTGTCCTGATCATTTTAGTTAAGGGGATACACTATTGTTTAAAAGAGATAATTCCTGAATTGAATTAAGAGTT
>NW_017535030.1:254034-258524 GCF_001853355.1 Bactrocera latifrons | reverse complement strand
TCCAGCAAATTTGGTTAATTTGGCTTTAGCGATTTAGAAGATACATATGTACATTAAACCAATAAGAAGGCGGGGCCACGCCCACTTTTAAAACAATTCTAGGGAATAGGTGTCCTTCGTTACTGTCTTTGTTCTTAGTTACCGCACTCTTTGAGTTTTCGTTTAATGCCGTTTAGTGTGCGTGGTAGTAGTCCGACTACGTCCATCGGCAATACCTACTTCCTTTAGGCGTCAAGGAATATATGCATATGTTTGTATATGTAGCAAGCTTTTCYAAGATATCTTAATTCTTACTCAAATTATCGCTTGCACTGACAGACGGACAGCCGACCGGATKTCAACTCCTAATTAGTTCTACGTTTTTCAATCAACCGTTTAATTAACACAACTATTACACTCTACGAAAATAAAAAAAATAATGGTAAAAATTATATTAAGAAATTTATATTTACTGTAGAAATCGTTTTTATCGATTCGTCTCAACCAAATAATTGGCAACGCCAATTAGAATTCATGTAAACTCAAGATTATTTGATTCGTACATTGCCTTCATTGGTTTCAGTGATAGGAATGCTTATCACAAAAATTCTTGTTAATTCATAGAACCCACATTGGATTAGTCAAAACACCCCCTTGGTTGGACGGTTGGGTTGGTCTAGATTAACCCTCAATGCTAATATCTAAGCTATAATTTTTAAGAAATAGGTAACATTTCGAAGTTGATATGTGTCGTAAATATATTTCTTAAATGCCTCCTATGTTTTATTGACATATATACGATATGAATGTGATAAAGTTGAAGTTTCGAAAGGGTAGAAATGGCTTATCTACAGTTGACGATTACGGTAAAAGCGTGTCACCCTAATCTTTTATCTCCTTTCGGTCGCTTAAATCGATGTGAGTGTAATGAGCTGCATACACTAGTGCTAATTAACAGAGCCATTCAATTACTAATTCGCCAATATGTTCACTGGAGATAGATTTTAGTGCAATATAATTAAATAAATGCGCAGCAAAGCATATTCTATGGAATAYTAGGCGGAAAGAAGATGCAATAAAAGATTTCAGTGCAATGGGCTAAATGATGCGTTAAGGCGCCTATAGCATAAGAATAAATGGAGTAATTTCGCTCGTAAACTGTTGTTAATCTGTTTTGTTGTCCTTACGAGCCTTGGCATATGTTTAAGTACGCAGATATATAATTCTTTCCGTTTGGAATAAAGATTACTTTGAAACTTAGATACTAAACTTCAAATACTTCGTCCATTTCCGGCGACTACAAATATGAACCCAATTATATTTAATAAAAGCTTTAACACGTGCTGAAAATTACTTATTGTTTAGGACTGTAGTAGGTTAGATAAAACCGCAAATCGATGAAACACTTTGAGCCAGCCACTCAATTCTACGGGTTTGTGGAAAGTATGGCAACCGAGATTCTTCAACCATAGTCTGTCAAAAGTTGGACGGGGGAGGAGAAAATRTCCAGATGTTTCCATCTTATTCTAACTTCACCTCACTCCACCTCCCACGAATTTTGACAAGTAAGAGTCGCGTGAATAATGGTGGGCTTCCTCATCGGCTTTACAGTTTACGACGATTACGTTGTGGCCAGGCATCCAGGCAAGCTCGCTGTTAGCGAGCTCAAGGGCTTTATAGAAGCTTAGGACTGTGACATTTTATAAAGTTTTAATGATGAAAGTACCAATTTCTGTTCATTCCCAAATATAGATGKAATATTTCCTCAAACTGCATCCATAATATTACTTTGTTTTGGTTTAACTTTTTTGATACAAACAATTTTTTTAGAATCCTCAGCATCATCTAAATTAATTGACTGCTTTATGATAGGATATGTACATCGATTAGCAAATGATGACGTTAATGTTAGCACAAAATGATTACGAGGGCCTTAAGCCTCTCCAATATGTTTCATTGATAGATAGTAGTTGATGGAGTTTTTCTAAATCATCTGTTCATCCCCAAAGAACCAAATTGGAAGACACACGAACCTTGGGCAAAAAGGTAGGGATCATCGTTTTCTTCCAATACTTTGATGTAGTTTATTTGAGAGGATGAAAACATCGACAAGGAATACTACATGGCCACGTGGAGGCGATTGAGGAGCATTGGACTTAGTTTGCACAGGAGATTGCAATTAAATAATTTATTATATTTTATTATTTATGGAATTAAAGTTCGTGAAAKGCATCAGAAATATTACGAAAACAAAGTGTTTGGAAACAGTGTTTTAKGGATACAGGGATGCCCCGATGACCRCTAAGCTGCGTCGGTAGTGGACATTTCCAAATTTTAAGAAAAATGTTTCTAACAGACCCAAACGAATAAAGTAGTTTCTATACAAATTGTTTTAAGACATCGTTCCTTGGTGAAAGAAAACCTGAAATATATTCTACTTGTGAAAGAATARCAGAAGTGTCTCATTTCAATCTGTTTTAATGCTTTGTCAGTCATGCAATAAAATCTTACATCACGAAGGGTCCAACCGTATCCACGCGCTGAGCTCATGCATTCTGCTACCTTGATACCGCTAAAAAATAGTTGAAAACCGTTTCAGGCTTCAAACATCCTTTTGAGCCGTCTGAAAATACTTAAATGTACTTATGTATGTATGTTTAGGTCTTGTAATTATTCATTTGCATACACGCCGGGGGAAGAATTGTTCTAATTAAWTAATGTTTACGAAAATATTTGCAACATCACTTAAGCAATTTGCTGAATGGAAGCTTAGTATCCGTATTTAAATAACAATTTACAAGTATATATGAATGTATCAGGAATTTTTGCTTTCATGTTGCAGGATGAAATCGAGTGCCATTGCGTGGGTGAGGCGCTAATGCGTGTGCCACAAACACTGACAGTACCGGTGCAAAGGCTTAGCATCGCATCGGCGGGTTTGCCGCGCGTTCGTACAACTGGCCTAAAGAAGTATGCAGCCTCGTTGCAGGATTTGTAAGTAGGGAAATTGAGTCAACAAAAACAGTGAGCCTTATTTTGTTCTATTCCATTTTATGCTTATTCGCACCAATACAAAACCAAATGCCAATACGAAAAGTATACTGAAGGACTTGCAGCATCTGGAGTGCATCGAGGATGGCGCATTTGATGGCCTTAAGCTGCTGCGAACTATGTGAGTACATAAAGTAACATGGTAATGCTGTTCATTTAATTGAAAAWATTGCTGTATAAAATCATAAACTTTAGCATAAGGCATTACAACATCCGCACGGAAATAGTTTAATGCAATATATAGGTATAGTAGTGGTTCTGGATCGGTTGTAAAATGTGTAGTAAAGCTCCCATATGATAAACTATAAGCTAATTGAATTTACCTTAACACCCTTACCGCTCGTAAAAGTTCAAATGCCGCGAAATGTAACCAAGATTCCATTCATAACATTCCAGATTACTTAAATCGCAATGAAAATATTTATATACTCACGCACATTAGTTTATTTTCTCTTGCACTTCTAATGTGAATTATTCACAATGCGTAACCAGCTGTCAAAATTACTTGACTGCAGCTCAAGAAATAGGGGATTTTTTTCGTGAGCAATTACTTAAGAGCTGGATACGGACCTTACATATGAAAACGATGAGTAGCGTAAGAGTTTTACTCCGGTTAAGAGATCTTGATGAAACTTGGTACACATGTTCCTTGGCACTAAGAGAAGACCTGTATTGTAGATGGGCWGAATCGGAACATTGTTACGTTAATCCTATACCTCAAAAACTATTTCACCAATCTCAACCACATTTAGTTCACAACCTTCACTTATGCCAATATGAAATTAGGCGTAATGGGATATATGGGAATATCAAAATTGTTTATTTCATATGATTCTTTCACTTCCAATATATATATATATATAGTATGTAACTCGAGAACCAATTACGTTATCAAGATACCACTTGTCACAAAAACTATCTCTAAGGTATATCATCACACAAGTAATGTAATTCAACGACCTGTATGATATTACATAGGTACTAAATACATTCGGTTTTATCGAATATGCATGTTGAATTCGTAGCAGTATTGAGTAATTTAAAGTTTGGTTAGTTCCTTGGAAATTGCAATAGCATAACATATTCGGCTAAGCTCGAGCTTTTTTGGAATAAAAACAAATACACATTTTTGATGCAAATTTTTGCCCCGGTACATAAAATTCCTGTAAGTGGAAATATTTACGGAATACTGAAAAGTTTTTAGTTATGCACTTCAAGTACTTTTTAATTAATTGWAATTGTTTAAATGCAATGAATTGGTGGGGTATTTATTTGTAAGCCGATTAACTATGAAATATTACATTTGCATTAAAATAGAATAAGCGATTCGGGCAGAATTGAGTTTATAATATTTTGAGATGGATCTTAAATCTTTAAAGAGGAAATATAGAAATGCTAGACAAGAACATGACACATTTTCAATACAAAATGGTATTATCTCAACAAAGACAGTTTCTAGT
>NW_017535030.1:251854-253609 GCF_001853355.1 Bactrocera latifrons | reverse complement strand
CGAGGTTGCAATTCGATTAGTACTAATGCAGGAAATACGCAAATCGCTAAAAACGATACACAATGAAATTTCCGAAAAGGCTGACTGACGAATCGGGGTGCCATAGAATGTCATATTAAAATTACTCAACAGAATACGATTTTCAATGAATACTTGTACATGACTTATATTAATAAAATTTAAAACTCTGTAACATTTATAACGTGTGCAACTCCTCATAATGCTATTAAAAGTTTGGTATTGAAAACGTATCCCAGATCGTCGCTGTCAAGCGCTTCTTTGTAAAATATGTATACGCCTCTATTCTAATTATCTAATTTCTCTTCTAACTAAGACAACACATTTCAATTTGCTATGTTTTCAGCTATATTTCAAATGCACCAAAGTTGATGATTCTATCRCGGGATGTCTTTCGTGGCATTTCGGAAACTATTAAAATAATGTAAGTCAGTTCAATTACTATCAGATATATCAAATATAAATTATCTTTAATAATATATTTATAAGATTGAAATTTCATTGCCCAAGGTGTAAAGATTTTGTATTAATATTACTTATTTACCATATGTATAGTATCAATAATATGTCTGCTGATAATTTGTTACCGAACTAAACCGACTCTGACCACATAAAGCCTATAGATATAATGTGGATCAAGCTTTCGCATGAGCTTCTGCTTTATAATTATATATAAAAGTCAATAAGCCGTTTAAAGGCAGGCTGAAACTTGTACATATAGAATCTTCTATTTGTCAGTGAAACACCACATCAAAAAGGAAAGTGAAAATCGGCCAATCATCGACCTAAGAAAAAAGCGTCAATCATTTGTACGAGTGTACATAAATCCCCTTCATCGCATRGGCGAAATATAGTAATACTTAGAAATAAAAAAGATGTTAAACCGGAAAATTCGTTTGACATTCCGACAGATAGACTGCAGTAATCCTCTTAACTCTAGGTGAGAGCGTCCTTCATAATTTGTCAGCTTTGCGCAGTTGAGAGCAGTGAAAATGTCAATAACAGACTGAGGAGTGTTCTCCTACCATAGAGTTGTATCGGTGTACACACAAGATAGTTGTTTTGGACATAAAATGAAAGAAAAAAATGTTTGTCTGAACCACATGCCATAACCCAGCGACATACAATAGTWCAAGTTTACATATCACTTCCCTACATTGTAGTTTTATTTTTTTAGCGTGTGTAAAAAAGAATTATACCATAGAGCTTTTCTGTTTTCTACTTGGTCTTCGCACAGTTGGGACATTTAAACGATATATGCATTAATCAAGTACAAAATAAATTATAAAACATTATTGCTTTAAAAATTTTTGCATAGTTTGCAGGAAGCAATATTGGGTTGTGACAAATCGCAGGTAGAAAATACGGGGTTTTTCCTTTTTTTCCTTTTTTTTTAAAAAATTGATTGAACCAATCGTTACAATTACGATAATTATAATAAAAACTTTCAAAATAGGCTCCTTCTGCGTCGATRCAGTGCTGCCAGCGCGATTTCCAAGAATTAAAGGCATCACGGAAGGCATTCGGCCTTGAGAGCYGAGGTGCATGCTGCTTGGCTAGGAGAGAGCGGCGTGTACCAATCGGAAGATTGCCTCTTTGTCTAAGGATCATACTTTAAGATCCATGACTCGTCACCTGTGMTTACGTTATTTAAAAGTGGGGGTCACTTTCACACATGTTCAAATTTTTTTGGCACACTTCCATTCGCCGCAATTTCTGGTCATTAGTGAGCACACC
>NW_017535030.1:244637-250774 GCF_001853355.1 Bactrocera latifrons | reverse complement strand
AATGGTTTCGGTTGCAGCTGAACGTAGGGAGTTTGAAATGCCGTCCCATAGTTCCCTTATACCGAGTTGTTGACGAGTACTCTCAGAGAGCAGGAGTAGAAAATCATTCGGCTGTCTGCTGTGATTGTAGCTTCTCGATGTCGAACCATCCTTGTGTTTGTTGGCGTGGGTTTTTTGCTGCACAGAGGAGGGTGCCAATCTTGGCTGCAACAAGATAGTGGTCCGAGTATGGCCACTGTAGTAAATGCCACAAGGACCTACTCGTCTCAGTCCCAGTCGCATTTCTTCGATGGCGGTGATGTCAACCTTTACTTTCAATTAAGGGACCGGACATTTCAGGTGCATGCCCTCAGAATAAGATCTTATATATTTATAAAAATTACATGTTACGTTGTTTGTCTGCGATGGACCCCTAAACTATTGAACCGATTTTAACAAAATTTAGCACTGTTCGAACCAACRTAGAAGATAGGATAGTAAAAACCATTCATAAATACAAAATGAATGAGTGAAATCTCTGGACAGAAAGGCTGGTAACCAGACATTGAGAAAGCAGCCTTCATTATTTGTATGAACATATTCAAAATTAAATCTCAAGTACAATCCCTAGGATTCTTATACCGAGAAAAACGTTTTCGCTTTTATTCGTAAATAAAGGTTTCACTGCATTGAATAGTTTATTACATGAATAATAGTATAAAATGTTAATAAGTTAGTTAATCTCGGAAAGATGCTTACCTGATCTTCTTCTCTTCGCCCGAAAATAATTGACCCAATTCTGAACTGCTATCGTACCCTGCAATTTAACGACCTTCTTATGTAAATAGCTGTATCACATATTTACTAATATATACATACCTATAAATAAGCSCGCAAATTGACATCAAGTTGACAAGCGTGGCCACAAAATAGAGAATCAATTATTGTCATAATTTTTATAGGAAAGAGTTGAGGCGGGTGTAAATTGCAATGTAAATATATAAATTTGTTGTATGTAAAGTGATGTAAAAACTTGTTTCATAGGTGTGGTTAGTTGCATATGTATGGGTGCTATCCCGCCTCTTAAAGAATGTCCATACTGCTTTTGAGATTTTAATTAGTTTGTAATGAAGGAAAAACAAACTCCGCTAACGAATTTTTGCGGAAATACACCTTTAGTGTATTTCTGACATTGAGAGGCGTTTCCTATAAGAAACATAAAAGTAAACATGTACATATACATATCATAATACGTATATAAACATAAGTACTTACACAAACTTACTCTCATATTTGAAATATTTGTGGCAATAATTTCAGACGTATTATTAACAGTGGTCTAATAAGGGTGCCCGATTTGCGGCACATTCCACCGGCAAATATTTTACAAATGATGTGAGTATATTTTCTTAGTTGTAATATGAATAAAAACGCTAAAATTCTTTGTATTTTTCTTTAATTATTTTCAGTGATCTCGACAACAATGAAATCACTCGAATCGATAAGAACTCCATCAATGTTAAGACTGATCAACTGTAAGTATATTTRATACTGCAATATCAGCGATCAAAAGAATTTTTATTTAGCTTTGTAATGTTCAAATGTTTTTTGTAGAATTTTAGCAAATAACGAGATAAGTTATATCGACGATTCCGCATTTAATGGCTCCCAGATCGCGAAACTGTAAGTATTTTCAGATATTGTTGAATCTAAACTACAGGGTCGTTCACTAAGTAAAAACGTCAGCTTGTCTTGTTGAGTTTTTTCGCAGCCAACTGCACACTTAACCGCCTTACCGTTTTATACAGTTCGCGAATTTTGGTTAGCCGCATTCCTAAATTTTAAAGAAAATAACTATGCACGTGACAGTTTTAAGTTTTTTGCTGTTGTGAACAATAGTCTTATGTTTATGTTTTTGCGGTAAGTTCTCTGTGTTTTAAATATTTTTTTTTTTTAAGTTTTGTTAACATTTACGCTGATTACGTGATTGAAATGGCTAGAAAAAAATTTTTTAACGATATGGAAAAGAGACAAATTGAAATTTTGAAGGAAAATGATCGTTCTAGCAAAGCAATCAGCCGGCTAGTCAAAAGATCAGAGAAAGTCGTGAGAAATTTTCTGAGATTGATCCAATAAAAAATCAAGGAGAAATACCAAGATAACTCGCGGGCAAGTTTACTTTATTCAAGAGAATTACTAATCGGTTGAGTGCCTCTGAAATGATGAAAAAAGACCTGATGGATTAGTTATTACTGTCATGATCTGCACGGAAATAGTCCCCTTAGAATGAGCCGTAATTTCGCGGGTGGATCAGTGATGGTATGCGGTGGATTTTCCTGCCATGGAAGGCTTAAAATAAGTTTTATTGTGRCGAAAATGGATTCGGAAAAATATATTGAGATGTTGAATGATGTGCTCATTAAGTATTTGGAGGATAACGTCGAAATTACGTTTACCTTTCAGTAGGGCTCTATACCATGGCTAGGATTGCCAGCTAGAAGTCCGGATTTAAACCCCATTTTAGGTATATTTTACTGTTTTACTATCCAAAAGGTAAAAATGCAGTTCAAGCAAGATGAAAGTTATGATGTGTATGGGGAAGATGTGTTGACCGAACGAGAATGCCGAAATTGGTTCGTTCCAGCAATTTCGATCTAGAGGATATACCACCAAAATTAGGATATACCAAAAGAAATGACTTAGCGAACGACCCAATACGTTCGGTAACATTGAGAATTTGAAACTAAAAAACTATTAGTTTTATTTAAAATCTATTAGTTTTATTTAAAACTAATGAGTTTTTTCATTTCTTTGCTTTCTACTAAATTCGTCCAGCAGCAAACTTAGGGAAGAAACTACATACTATAATTTTTTTGATTTTTTCAGAACTTTACGACAAAACCGAGTTTTGAAGGACGTCCATCCAAATGCTTTCAATGGGATTAGCATACATGTATTGTAAGTTTTRTACTTATTTATAACCGAGACAAATATTGAGACACTGAGAAACAAACGCAAAATAAAGTTCTCTCCGGTCAGAAAGCTTGTACAAATGTCGATTTGGAACCTGATTTAACTCATATAGAAACGGCATTTCCCAATTGATTTCAATGATATCTCTTTAGTTAATAGCCGTTAACAACTATAGAAATTGCCTACATTTATATAAGGTATTAAATAACATAAAATTATTTATTTCGTTGGCGTGTTGTTGAAAGAAAAGGTCGCCACGTCAACATACTATAATTCTCACACGAAAAAGTCATTCATCATGGCTTTATGGGTGTAACATTACGGTCGAACGTTTGAAGAAATATGGACCAATGGATTCCTTTCCATAAAGCATGCCAAACAGTGCCTTTTGAGGAGGTAATGGCGTCTTAACGATGCAATGTGCATTATCAATTCTCCAAATGTGACAATTTTGTTTATTAACTTAGTCATCTAACCAAAAGTGAGATTCATCGCTGAACAAAATGTCTTTTTGAAAGTCGGTATCAGCGACATGAATGTTTTGATCCCAATCACGAAACGTGCAACCTGTTGCTCGATCGCTTTGAATTCTTGCACGAGTTCGTTTGTGCAAACCCATACCCAGATCTTTACGAAAATTCTTCTTTAAGGTAGATAGGTACTCGTATAACGCCAATTGTTTGTTGCTTCGCGCGAGGGCAGTTGTCTCATGCCGGTTTTTTTTTCGATACTGTTCTCTACAATAGCAATCAGAGATAAAGAGATCCCCAACTCTCCTGTCACTGGAAATGTGAGAACCGCTCACCTACCGAACTTTGACAGTTGACTGGATTGGGTAGGTTTTGACGCTTTGCAATTGGTATGACTGGAACGGCCAGATTGAAATTATACCAAAAATATATGGTAACGGAGGAATTTGTTGCCGCCGTTCAAGATCGCTAATAAAAACTTAAACAATGCAAATAAAAAAAAATAAAAAAAAAAATGCAAAATTGAAATATATTTCATGAAAAGTTTTCTATTTTGGCACAATAGAATTAATTTTCAATTACAAATGATTCAAAACATTTATTAATTGAGAACTAACAGGTGTAATKCACCTTATTAAGTATTGAAAGAGCAAGAGTTAGTTTTTTTAATATRCCATAAAATCATAAAAAAGGATTTAAGTTGTTTCACCTTTATTAAAAGTCCAATATATAATAATTTGCAATCGTAATAAATGTTGGGAGTTTTAATGTAAATGCCCAAAATTTCTTATTTTATTTGATCTGGCCATAATGAAAGATGCTATAAAAAACGCTTATTTGGAGGCGCTCTGACACTGGAATAAGTTGGGCATCCCATTATCCCTGAGGATGCGCATTATCTACTATAACATGGTGTAAAAGGAGCAATGGTTGCTCAAATTACGGACTCTGTTGTGCGGTTACGGTGACCCACTATTGGACGCAGCGTGCGTTTACCATTATTTTGGTAATGCATTAGCACTATTTGCAAACCTTTTTCCGGAGTAAATCTGTTCATTATGAAATTGACAAGCAGACTGAGTGTAAATCAGCATCAGCTGTGAAAAATACCAGCTTCTAAATAATTATTACCTCAGTGAAAATCGCATGTAAAAAACAGCCCATATATGTATGGATGGTATATGTAGTTCGTAATGTTCGAAAATTCACCAAAAAAATTTTTACAATAAGTATGTACAGTAAGAATTGCTGGGTGTAAAAATATAAGGAAAAACGAATGATGCGGTTTTATTTCAATAACAATTTTTTCAGGAAATTAAAAACAAAATATTCCAATAAAAATATAACAAATTGTTCATAAGAAACTAGGAACACAAGGCAGTCTATACACTATACAGCATGTATGGTATGGCATACTCTATATTCTTATTACAAACCAGAAAGTAAATTTCTTCCACTTTCGTGTTTAAGCTTTACATAGGGCTTCACGTTAAGCACATTCCATTATAGTCGAGTAAGGTTCACATCACGTATGTATAGTTGTCRCGATGGCTCTTCGTAAATAAATTTCAACTGATGTGCGAAACTTGGTTTTAAATTACAAAATTTGTCTGTGGAAGTATTCGACTTACACTTTCTTTAATTGGCAGTTTATTGTTACTTTTTTTTTTTAAATTTATGGTTGGTATACCGAAAAGAGGATTTGGATAKCATGCTTTGCAGTCCGTCCTTTCCGTTCAAASGGAATTCAGACGAGATTTTGGCGGCATTCCCATGATTAGATGGACCATTACGAGACTGGCAAATATGTTTGCCGACTCTGGAAGTATCGCAGAAAGGCCGTACCATCGAGATGCTAAAGTTCGTGTTCAAGACAAAGTCGTAGTTGTTTCAWCAATTCAGGCAAATCCAAGAGTTTCGACTTGTAACTTATCGGCGCAACTTCGAGTTAACATACGATCAATATATCGGATAATTCTTGATGACTTAAACCTGTTTCCGTRTAAATGTCAAATAACAAACCGGTTAAACTAGACACCCAATTTACAACTTCTGCGTTGGAATCGAAGTGCTGCTCAGCCGATTTGTGTCCCATCGATGAAATCAAATGGTAGTAGGAAGGGGTCAAGATTTGTGATTACAGCGGGTGTGGTAGAAGCTCCYAGCTCATTACTTTGATTGCATCCTGATCCAATTTTGCCGTGTCTTCTGGCCCAGTTTGGTCGGCTTTTGAACAATGCATGATTCAAATTGATCACCATTAGTATTAACAGTTTTAGAAATACAGAGAATTTTTACCGAATTTCGCCTATTTACCGAATCGATATATTTTTTATGACTGTCCCGGATTAAACCAGGGCTTTCTCCGTTAGGATTCTTAAATAAACCATTTTTCACCGCCAGTGACAATTATTCGCTATATAATAAAAAACTGAATTTGTTTCGTGTCTTTAAAGCAAAATTGAACAAGTGTTGTTTCGGTTTTCAAATAAGCAAAATTGCCGTATATGGAGTAAATCAAATCCAGATATCAAAGTGTATTGTTGGGCCATACTTCCTGATTATCCTGATTGCGGAGCTCTAACGCATATTTGAAAACAAATTAATATCAAGAAACTGTACTTTCCGTTAGTCCGGTTCAAAATTTTCAGAAATAATTAATTATATAAAATAAAATTTGCTATTCAATAAAAAATAAATATAATGCATTGACAA
>NW_017535030.1:241289-244062 GCF_001853355.1 Bactrocera latifrons | reverse complement strand
TTTGGAAAATTGAGTATGACGAAAAAATCGAATTAATTAAGATATTGTGAAATGTATGGAGTAAGCCATACAAATTGATTCAGACGATAGTAAATAGGGTGATATATGTGAAGGTCTGTTATACAATTTTTGTTTTAATTTTGAGTTATAAATAAAATGTATTTCTTAATTGTCCGAACTGATTAATATCTTTGATAGAGTGGCCCAAATACTTATAAGGAAAAAGAGACGAGTAAAGAGTAGACAATGGGTTATAAAGTAAAGTGAAAGAGAGTGCGAAAAAACTCGAACAGAGTTGCGCAACACAAATTGCTCGTGTGAATGTAATGGGCGACAGCAAAAGAGAATCGCCCGAGAATTAGCAACAAAAGTTGACGTGTGTAATAAGGGACTAAAATGGGTGGAATATAACCGTTATCATTTCCSCTCAGATACCGTTAATTTGTTTTTGTTAAATTTCGTCAAAAATTAGCTGGACAATGATTTAGCGCACTTATAGTSTTCGGTCATTAGTTGTGTTTGGTCCAACAAAAAATTAATCTCAGTTGTGAAATTGTATTCAATAGTTTTAGTAATATTAGAAGTTTTAATAAAATGAATAGAGGGAAATACTGTTCGATTGGAAAAAGAAAAATTATTTGGGACCTTTACAAAAACGGTACAAATCAAGTAAAAATTGCTCAAATAGTAAAATGTTCAAGAAAAATGGTGTACAATGCCATCAAAAGTGTTAAGAGTGATCCAAATTTGTTAAAACAAAACAAATTTCGTAAGGCCCCCCCTCGCAAACAACCCCCCGCGAAGATAAAATAATTCGTAGAAAGTGTAAAGCTGATGCTTTCAAATCCTCACGCGCGATTATGATCGAAGTCAATGCAGAAGTGGACTTAAACGTGTCAAGTAGACTATCGCGAAGACGTTTAAATGAAAATAATAATAAGCAGAAAAGCACCGCTATTGTCGAAAAAAAAACAATATTAAAGCGCGTTTGTCATTCGCTCATAGCCATAGGTCAAAACATCTAAATTTTTGGAATAGGATACTTTTTACGGACGAAACTAAAATAWACCGGATTGGTCCTGATGGTAAAACATTTGTACGTCGTGAAAAAAACCAAGAAGTCAATCCAAGGTACACCAAAAATACCGTAAAGCGTGGGCGAGGATTAAAAGTATGGGGGTCGTTTTCAAGGCGTAGAGTTGGACCTCTAGTGAAGATAGAGGGGAATATGGATAAATTTGCATACCTTATACCCATATACTGAGGGATACAATGGAGCCATATTCCTATGATATTATGCCTCTAAACTGGATCTTAATACACGACAACGATCCCAAGCATACAGCAAATATGGTAAATAAACCGGTTTGCGCAAGAAAAAATTTCATTTCTCGATTGGCGAAGTCTTGATGAAAACCCTATCGAGAATTTGTGGAACATGCCAAAGAAAAAGTTGGGCAAAGAAAATTTAAAAATTGCGACGAGCTTTGGGCAGGAGTACAGGAAGCCTGTAACTCTATTCCTTTGGACAGATGGCAAAGGTTAATAGAGAGCTTACCACGCAGATGTGAGCGGTGATAGCGAATAACGCTTATTCTACTAAGTATTAACCAAGTTAGATATAATATCAGAGAAATTTCACGCCACGTGTTAATAATGTTTATTTTTCTTTACTGATCTTTGAAAGTGCACTAAATACTTGTCCAAGCCAAATTTGACTTAATAATGTAAATTGAACAAAACGATGTATTCTTATTATTGAAAACTAAGAAATTTTGAACTACTTTAGTGTTTAGTGAGGTAATAAATAGTTTTTTTTACATTATAACGATTCTTCTTTCTTTGAATATAACATTATTAAGTATCATATTTCACACGAAGAAAGTGCGCTAAATCTCTGTCCATGGCGYATATTTCCGGTTTCACTGATATCTTAGCTTACATAGTTAATATCATATGAAACTATTCTCTTCTGTTTGTTGAGAGAGCCCATGATCACCTACAGTAAGCGAACTAGTCCCTGAGTTTTCTAGGTATAGATTTTACACATCTAACCATCATTTAACAAAGGCGCTGGTATCGAAAACCTATATCATATATTTAGCCGACATACAACGGACCGACCAAAATCAAGTTCGTATATYCTAGAGACTACAAAGAGTTAAAGAAATAATATTTGGTACTTACTTCTCTTCTTCTTCTTAGTTGGCGTATCCACCGCTAACGCGATTATAGCCGAGTTAACAATAGCGCGTTAGTCGTCTCTTTTTTTCTTCTCCACCTGGTCCTTCCAACGGAGTGGAGGTCTTCCTCTTCTTCTGGTTTCCCCGGCGGGTACAGCGTCGAATACTTTCAGAGCTGGAGTGAGAGCGTAGCCGCTGTCTTTTAATTCGTTGAACTATGTCAATGTCATCGTATATCTCATACAGCTCATCGTTCCATCGGATGTGATATTCGCCGTGGCCAACGCGCAAAGGACCATATATCTCGCTTGGTATCGAACGGCTCGGAGGGGTCCTTACCGATCCTGACSGAACTTTTGGTGTTGCTCAACGTCAGTTTACACAGCCGTATTGAGGTTCTGTGTGTCGATTCTCATTTCACGGKTCTTTTCCAAGATTTGGCGCATGGTGAATATCTGGTCGGTTGTTGATTTGCCAGGTCTAAAGCTACACTGATAAGGTCCAATCAGCTTGTTGACGGTGGGCTTTAATCTTTCACACAATACGCTCGATAGAACCTTATACGCGATATTAAGGAGGCTTATCCCACG
>NW_017535030.1:235453-241264 GCF_001853355.1 Bactrocera latifrons | reverse complement strand
CTCCTTTTTGTGGAATGGGCAGAGCACACTTATATTCCAATCGTTGGACATGCTTTCGTCCGAGCATATTTTACAAAGAAGCTGATGTATGCTCCTTATCAGTTCTTCGCCGCCGTGTTTGAATAGTTCGGCCGGTAATCCATCGGCTCCCGCTGCTTTGTTGTTCTTCAGACGGGTAATTGCTATTCGAACTTCTTTATGGACAGGCAGTGGAACGTCTGCTCCATCGTCATCGATTGGGGAATCGGGTTCACCTTCTTCTGGCGTTGTGCGTTCATTGCCATTCAGCAGGCTGGAGAAGTGTTCCTTCCATAATTTAAGTATTCTCTGGGCATCGGTGAGTAGATGACCTACAAGAGTATGCTATGGTCTTGAAACCTTCTGTAAGCCGCCTGTCGGCCAGCTTATCAAGCTCTTCGTACTCACGCGTTTCGGCCTCTTTCTTTTTCTGTCTGCAAGTGCGTCTCGCTAGTGGTCCGAGTCGATGTTAGGACCTCGGAGCGCATGTACATATAAAACACTGGAGACGTGTCTTCACGGAGACATCCAGGTAGCTTGATAAATCTTCTTATACTGGAATCTAGCACTGCAAATAACCATATTTCGGGCCCCGGCGAAGTCGATCAGCCTCAATCCATTTGGGGAGACTGTTTCGTCGTGGAGACTGAATTTACCGATCGTAGTGCCAAAGATGCCTTCTTTGCCCACCCTGGCGTTGAAGTCGCCAAGCACGAATTTGAMTTGGTGGCGAGGGCAGCTCTCTTAAGTGCGCTCCAAGCACTCATAAAAGGCATCTTTGGTCACATCGTCCTTTTAATCCGTCGGGGTGTGGGCGCAAATCAGCGATACGTTACTTCGAGATAGAATATTTATGACGATCTAACTATGGGAATAGTTCGATATGTCAGAAAGTTTACCCCTTATATGCATGTGAATATTTGATCCAAATTATTTATCTCTTTACAAATTACTGACRAATATTTTCTTTCTTCTAAATCTTATATTTTGACACATAAGAGACCTATCTGGCACTTCGTTGGTGAGTTTACCTCCGACGGGCTTGCAGGACATTGAGGAATTGCGCATTGAAGATGTACAAACACTCAAAACTATTCCATCCATATATAATTTTAAGGTAAGCCTTACTTGCTTTCGCATATTTGTACGGCAGCCCTTATCWAAGATTTTATTACTTTGCAATTTCCGTAGAATTTACAAAGAGCATTTTTGACACATTCCTTCCACTGCTGTGCATTCATATTCCCCTCGCGCCATGATCCCCAACGACATGCTGAAAGAATGAAAGAAATTGAAAAGTGGCAGCAGCGCTGCAAAAAGAATGACAATGATAATGRCAGCGGGGATTTTTTGGAAATTACCACTGGAAGTGGAATCAGTAACAGCTTAGATAAGATGAGAGCAAAAGAGACTGAAAATGATTACGATGGTCGTATTTGGGGTGCTAATGGTGGTGGAATGAGTCCACCTTATGGTGGAGGAGTTTTTTACAGGTAAAATAAAAATTACTGTACTATATACATATCTACATAAGTCTGAAGAGATCAAAACACTATTTTATTAAGGAAAGTTTTGTTAGTGACTAAATGAAAAGAGAAAACAATGCATGCTGAGCTCAGGCAGCGAATATGTATAAACAATATGTAAACAATGTATGTGCATATGTATGTTCATGCATGAAGAGAAAAGAGAGATTTTTTTGTTTTAGTCTTCATATAATATATACAACATATTTTAATAAATGTAAGCCTGTAATAAGAGGATTGAGAAGTGGGATAGAACTCACAGAAAGTGCTGGAGATTTGGAGTTAAATGAAATATTTTTTAGGAAAAATCTTTAATGCAGAAAGTGAACTAATTTCAGTTTTAAAGGAGAAGTATTTAGTTGTTAATAATCAGTGTTTGTTTAACTCTTTTTATGTCATCCATAATAATGTTTATTATTGCGCCGTAATCCGCCAATGGAGCCAGGGTTGGAGATTCTTATGATAGATTGAAGGCTCTTCCTCCAATCACTGATTTTTTTTAATATAATGACTTCTAATAGTCGCACAGATCGTTAATACTATCAATTCAAAAATTGCTTTCATTTTTATTTACAACGATAGCAGCTTAGACCGAACCGATTTGGTTGTAAACAATGAAGAGAACGAAGCCGAAACAGAGGTGAATGACTACTTCGCTGAAGAATTTGGCACATTTCACTCGGTAATCACTATAAACCCCGATGTCATTCAAACCGACGAATATTGCGGAAATTTTACATTTAGGTGAGTTCAAGAWGATAAATATCTCATTAAGTCTTTTATTTACTATTGTTTACAATTATGTATATTGTATTCTCCACAAAGCTTGGAACTGAGCGAAGTCAGACCGCAACTATAATATTTGCATCTGCAATATTAATTTACCCATCTTTAAGTGAAATCCATGCTTTTCATTCGTTTGAAAGTATATTCTCGAACGTAGAACTTCCTTACTTCTTTTAATGATTTTTATAGTTATTTWATTTACAATTACTTAATATTAATAACTCAGATATTCGATTCGCCTAATATAATAATATTTAGAACACAAATTGGATCAACTCATGAGAAGGGTTCTAGATACCGAATACATTTACGACTATTCATTTGTTCAAATGTGGGATAAATTTATAAAATTAGTTTGGCATGTTACTATTTTTACCGTCGACAGATTGATTACACTTTACAGTGATCCGTTTCTTTTCTTTTACTGTTATTTTCGTAGAAAACACGTAGTGGAGTGTTACCCCATGGCAAACGCCCTCAACCCCTGCGAAGATGTTATGGGCTATCAATGGTTGCGTATTTCTGTATGGATTGTTGTAACCCTTGCTGTGGTGGGCAATGTGGCTGTGCTGGTTGTATTTATTTCCATTAGGTGATTGAACAGTTTATTTATACAATTCATTAATTTATATATAGAATTGTACATATACATATACGAGTATATTACCTGTTCTTCCTCATCGCTTAGGTCAGAGAATCCATCAGTGCCGCGATTCCTAATGGGCCACTTGGCTTTTGCGGATTTATGCTTGGGGTTGTATTTGCTGCTGATAGCCGCAATCGATGCGCATTCTATGGGCGCCTATTTTAATTACGCCTACGATTGGCAATATGGTAAGTATACATACATACGTACAATAGCTCAATGGGAAACTATTTTAAGTCATCACTTACTGTCGTGGAATGTTTGTTTTGTATCCTTGACAATATTTTCAACATTTTATTTTTAAACAATTTCCTGTTAGCACGAGTCGGAGTAAATTTGTTAAGGCAAAACCCTGTAATGTGGGCGAAAGATTAGCAGACTCCTATCACATACAATTATTCTTTTTCTTTAAAGAATTTTATATCTAGAAAATTATTCGGGGCATTTGTCTTATTTGCATTGGCACCTTAAAATTTKTCTTCATTTTAAATGCTGTTGATTGAAACATTCTAATGACGTGGCAAATTCATTGCAGGGGCCGGATGTAAGGCCGCTGGCTTCCTAACGGTTTTTGCCAGTCATTTGTCGGTCTTCACCCTGACGGTCATTACCATCGAACGTTGGATGGCAATTACGCAAGCGATGCACTTGAATAAACGCATTAAGCTCCGAGCTGCTTGCTATATTATGGCCGCCGGCTGGATATATTCTATTGTGATGTCACTGTTGCCACTCTTCGGTATCAGCAACTACTCGTCGACGAGGTGAGTACCAAAATAATAACAAATATGTAGAAAAATTTAGACTTAGACTATGCCTTTGGTTAATTTCTACTCGCTCATATTCTGCACGGTTAAGTTCGACCCACAWACATAAACACTTTTTCACCACGTGTTTCTTCAGAGTAGATGTGTTAATTGGGTGCATAAATGACTTTGGGGGGGTTAAACTGAATTTCAAGTCCGTTGTTATATTTTCCTACGTTGGTAAAAGTAAAGAAACGGTGRAATTTTGGTCAGTATAGAACGCTGTTCCGTTGAGAAAACTCGGCCAGCAGGATCACTGTTCCGTTGTGATATTTATGTGTGATCCTCATTCTTTGAAAATATGATAGGCCTTGATGCTTCCACCTCCTTCCTTTCTGTAAATAAACATAAGCATAAGCATGAAGAATAATAGAAACAAATAGTGATGTAATAAATTTATGAATGAGGGGAGAAAACTGTCAATTGGCCTGAGAAAATAATTATTCTATGTTTTCATGTTCTCATTCTGAAATTCATTACGTCACGCTTATATTTTAGTGGTGTATTCATTGTAAGATCTGTCACAGCCTAAACCAAAAACTTAAGTTTTAAAAGCTTGGTCTAAAATACATATGTATGTATGTATATCTCTTTCATTCTTGATACAACTTCGACCATGTGCGTTCGGCAAGATTTTTACTTTTGCGCGATTTGGGGTTAGCAAGAATTGAGCCCTCGGAGTTCGTTACAATTTGCTTATTGCCAGTATGGCCGGGCACAGAGTATGGCAGAGATTTTAGATTGGCCATATGATATTCCACTATTTGAAACCATCATAACTAAATGGYCACGTTTCGCTCCTAAGTGCTCTGGAGGAATGTACAAATAAATACCACATGATACCCAAATTAGAAACTTGATTATTTACTCATGATATCCTTTTGCAGTAATTTTTCACTGCTTTTCGTACATATATACTTACATACGTAAATTTTTCAACTCGAGGAGCCAACTGCTGATCTCAAAGTGAATTAACCCAAAGCTGGATGAGTGCTAGTATGAGGCTTTGATTTTGATTATTGTGATATTTTCATCGTGATCCATACTAAAAATTAATAGATCGCGTTCTACACGTTATACATATTGCAGTATTTATTCGTGATAAATCGTGTTCTTGAAAGAAAAATTTAAAGAAATAAGTTTCATTATTTGTGTAAATTTTGCTCGTTTGAAAGTCGCAAGAAGACTGAAGAAAAGCGTCTCTAGCTGTGAAGAAAAATAATTCAAAGTAAACAAAGAAGCAAAAAATATAAAGAAATTTATTACATTTTTACTTAAAATCGCATACAATTTTTTTTCTTAGTGCTTTGTCCGGCGTGTGGCGGATTTCAATACAATTTCGCGCGATTCGGGTTTCAAAATGATTAAATATTTTGCGATATGGWTCGCGATCCATCAATATTGCATTCTAAACAGTCGTGGCATCGATCCAAAATCAATGAAATCAAAATCTCATTTGGGCAATACGAAACAGCCAATTTACAAACATACATACATTTGCAATTTGAACGTGTAGCAAGCGTCTAAAGGTAGAGGTTTTAAATAGTAGCTCAAGTCAAATTTACATGCATGGGATAGCAGATTACAACCATTTGCAGAGTAATTAATGGGCATGCATTTCACGGTTATATGCATCTCTTATTCATTTGTGTCTCTGTACCATATAACTAGTTAGTCGAAGCATTAAGCACTTTTGTGGTTCATTTTTATACTCTCGCAACAAAGCTGCTAAAGAGTATTATAGTTTTGTTCACATAACGGTTGTTTGTAAGTCCTAAAACTAAAAGAGTTAGATATAGGGTTATATATAAAAAAGTGATCAGGGTGACGAGTAGAGTTGAAACCCGGATGTCTGTCTGTCCGTTCGTCCGTGCAAGCTGTAAGTTGAGTAAAAATTGAGATATCGTGATGAAACTTGGTGCACGTATTTCTTAGCTCCATAGGTAGGTTAAGTTCGAAGATGGGAAAAATCGGCCTACTGCCACGCCCACAAAATGGCGAAAACCGAAAACTTATAAAGTGTCATAAC
>NW_017535030.1:227158-233873 GCF_001853355.1 Bactrocera latifrons | reverse complement strand
TCACGCAGGACAACAGCTGCGGGATCAGCTAGTTTACTAATTAAACAAAATGTAATCATGGCTCTGAATATAAGTAATTCCGTAATATGAATATCATACGTAGGTTGCCTTTCATATTTTGGGATTAGAGAACTAGAACTAAAATTTAAAAAATCGAAAGTCGMTTTATTGTGTTCACTTTGCTTGCATTTGAACCAATTGTCGAAGGAATTTTCTCACTATGATTGAGGTACCTCCAAAATATGCCTTTTAAGCGCATCAACCGTCCCTTCAGGTGTCGTAAAAAGTAACCTCCTACTTTAGTTATTCGAACGGGAATAAAAAGGAATCGTTCGATGCCGTGAAAGGACTTTCCGTCCTGATTTCTTGAAAGACTTAGTAAGCAATTGGTTGTGTACCACTCAGAATTTACTGTTCAGCGTTGTTCTAGTAGTATGTATGTTGCGACACGTCCAGTCTTTTCAAAAAATCAGGCAACTCTTTGCATGGTGTTGCGCTTTGTGCGAATAAATTTTTTTGGGGCTATGCTCATCTTAAAATACCCAGTTGACTGCTGTATACTTTCGGCGTCATACCTGTAAATTCACGAATCACCTGTCAAGACACCATAGACGTGTTTCGAAGCGATTTGACAAATTGTATGAGTTTCAACGAGAAAAAATTTCTATAATGAAATGTTTATGCAATATTGGATGTGTGCTAGTCCCACTAATGCCAATAGTTGTCTAAATCTCACGATAGGTCAGATGAAGATGTTACAACAACACAAAGCCAAGCAAAAGTTTCCGGAACAACAATTGATTTTGGACGATCTTACCGAAATTCGTCTTGGAGTGATCTACGACCTCTATTGGATTCACCATACTGCTAATAAACACTGGTCTTTGATGGAGCTTTATCGTCTAAAATTGAATTAAGTTCACCTATGCACTCTTGATGACTTAATCCATATCGAAAGTTGTAACAATAAACGCGCGAAAATGTTCGAGATTTAGTTCCATTCTTTGGCTGAGAAGAATACTTTAAGTTGCTTAAGCAATACAAATAGCGCTCGTAGGGTCGAAAAATCTCGAAATATAAAAGGCAACCTTCCTATACTAATGTTTACTCCATTGAATAAGCGTACTCGGACAACCTTAAAAATTTTCAAAATTCTGCTAGAGTTAGGATAAGGATTGTCATAACATGCTTCAAAGTTAACTCAATATTCTTGGGTCCTGCCTTGATTAACAGGAAGCAGCACCCATCTAAAAATGTGTTCGGCAACGTCATAATAAGACTACGGAGCCGTTTATACTAAGATAAATAACTAAAGGTCTGTACTTTGAAGTTGGTTAGCTTTTTGTTCATTGTAACATAGTTTACATTTACAATGGGATTTGGGTATAAAGACAGTTCTGAAAATAGTGATTATTACCTGGGTGGTAATTCAGACAGTTCACTCTATAAGCAATCAGTCCTTATAACAAACATTGCAGTGCTCTTCAATATTTTAATTAATTTTAACATTGAAGAGCAACTTATATGGGTGTTATTGCCATTTATTTGTGTATATATTTACATGACAAACTAAGGTTATTCAATTATAGCGCACTTTAGTAAATTATTATGTCATACAGGGGTTGACAATAAGAGTGGTATGGGACTTCAGATGTGTTTATTTTTTAATTTAATGTAAAGTACAATCGATACAATTAAGTTCGGAATATTCAAATGGCCTTCACGACTTATTTTGCAGGAACGAGTAAGATGAACCCAATTTTCGATTACTTTTCCACTAAATCAAGTTGCATGCCATGAATAGCAATATTAACTTCTAAAGCTTAAAAAAAAGTCACCAATAATTTCGAATAATTCCACAAGAAAGCCATTCAATGTCATAATTTCTTCAAATAATTGAATCTCCAAACCTTTCTTGCAATAAATCGGTTGTGTCTAATTAGAACCGGGTGTTAGAAGTATCAACTTCTTCGAAATGCGGCCATAAAAAGTTGGTTGCCATCGATCTACATATCCGCTCTTCTTTGAGAGCCAGCTTCATTTCGATAGAAGTACAAACCGTTGATTCTACCAGACGAAATCCACACCAAATTGT
The DNA here is from genome assembly GCF_001853355.1 of Bactrocera latifrons. Lineage (NCBI taxonomy): Eukaryota > Metazoa > Arthropoda > Insecta > Diptera > Tephritidae > Bactrocera > Bactrocera latifrons. Next base: position 231,778 of record NW_017535030.1, on the reverse strand, counting down.
CAATTYAGGTGAATGTAATGGTTGTTCATGAATTTTCTTCCTACATTTTCGTTTATCTACCCATCACTCAGATGAGAGTCACGCTCATCACAGAAGRTGATTTTYTTAAAAAAACGTTTTCGTTTTCAAGTTGTTCCAAGGTAAAATCAGCAAATTCACGAACCTTAAGGTGGTCCAATGACTTCAGTTTTTAAAATCTGCCAGGTGGTTTTTGGAGACAGTTCCAATTCTGAAACTTGATTGAGAATGTCTTGGAATCGACGAATTGCGGTCTTCAACGACACTTGCCTGAACGGTAGCAAAGTTTTTATTATTTCGAGCATTTCTTTGACTTATGGGTACTCTAACATTATATAAAGAAAATGTAATCTCGATGAAATTGTAAACATTACTGAATACAACAAAAAAATTTGCGGATCATGATATATTATAAATAGCAGAGACGACACATATAAGTCATATCATCTCTATTGGAAAACACGGTATATGAATACTAGGAGATAGTGCAATAAGAGTCATGTATATAACAATCGAAAAATGAAGATAATAACCCTTGGTGATTTGGTTCTTGAAACTCATATGAATACTTTCTGATAATTGTTTATTATTGTATCCCTAAAAATTTYCGTAAACATATTCATATTTAATATGCAAAGTTTGTTAATAATTCAATGTTGYAAAGAATTATTTATTAATAATGTGATTTAAATATATTCTACAGTATTTGTTTACCGATGGAGATAAGTGACTCTTATGACACAGCTTTTCTGGTCGTCATTTTGGGTTCGAATGGCATGGCATTCACCATTATAACGATTTGCTATGCCCAAATGTACAGATCACTCGGCAAAGAGACGCGTCATGCCCACAGCACACATCGAGGAGAAATGACTGTAGCCAAGAAAATGGCTTTACTGGTAAGCATTATATTCATATCTTTATAAATATTTACAAATAACTTTATATAATGGAGATATATATTTTWCCAAAGCTCCTAGGTGGAACACAAGCCCTCACAGGTATAAATGTCTGCCTTTTCGAAAATTTGTCAGAAAATTTGACTTGAATTCAGTGTTAGTGGCTCCAATAACCAAAGATATTTTGATCTTCAATTTAGTGATACGAGTACTAATCGGCAATCAGTGCATCGTAGGTTTCACATACTCACTTAGTGTTTAAAAGTTTTCACAAGTTTTACTTGGGGATCGAAGTCAGAACTTTGCTTAGGAACAATTCAATTCGATATATCACAGTGTCAAATATTTTTTCTTTCTCGAGTAASTGTCAACMTAAATTTTCGTCATAARGCCAATAAAAAGACCACRAGGTTTGCATGGACCAAACCTTAAAGACACATTCCGATTTAGAAGATTTGCGGAAGTTCGGTATCATAATAATACAGTCGTCTACCGAAACAGTATATACATTTAGATCGATCGAAGTAAATAAAGACCCTGCGAAAAACATACTCCAACCCATAAATTTGTTGTTTTTTCCTGTAATTTAAGCAAATTGTGTTAGTCGAAGCCAAGGCTTATGGGAGTAGGTATTTGGTCAGAAAACAAGTAAATTACTTTTAGGAAAACATTGCCTTAGCATATGCAGATATTTAATGGATTCTTTGGATTTTTTGCAGGTCTTCACCAACTTCTCCTGCTGGGCTCCTATAGCCTTCTTCGGTCTGACCGCGCTTGCGGGTTATCCCTTGATAAATGTGACTAAGTCAAAAATTCTCYTGGTCTTCTTCTACCCTCTGAACTCTTGCGCCGATCCGTATTTATACGCGTTGCTCACCTCTCAATACCGCGCGGATCTATACGCGCTGCTCTCCAGGTAAGTGGCAGTATAAACCAATATTAAGCATGTTAGTAAATCAGTTGCAATTCGATTAAGTTAATAATTCTGAAAAAGAATCTTTCCTTCCAGATTTGGTATTTGCAAGAAGAGTGCGATGAAGTATAAGAACAGCATATCGGCTCCATATACCACCACGAATGTCACGGTGCAGGGCTCCTCTCGTCAGCATCGGAGTTCATCGTCGTCCAGCCGGCAAGCCGAGTTGCAATTAATGCTGAAAAATCATGAGGAGTTTGTATAACTCTAGCRTACCTTAGATTAATACACATACAAATATAACCGTACTTATGGACAATCTTACTAAGTAAACGAAATTAATGAATGAACTCTCCTGGAACACGGGTGAAACTGTGGTGTGGTAGTGAATATGTATGATTTTTGTTCATTTGCAAGAAACCGAAGTATAAGTTACTTAATAGCTAGCAATGGYATTTGTGTGGATGTGAGCTTTGTAAAGAGAAACTTCAATTGTGTTATTAAAGGATAAAATCAAACAATCAACCCAACATACAGACGCATAAAACTCTGCAAGCATTAGTCTTCGTTATCTRATAAGACAATGTGACTTGGAAACAAATAGCGCTCCAACATGCAAACGCTATCAGCTCAGGCCTGCCAGAGTTTCATAACCAATAAATATTCAAAGATTTTGACTGCAAATATTTTATGAAGATGTGATTGTGTACACTTGTTGTTGTAATTGTATKTGACTATACTAGGAACTTAATTAAATTATTGTTGCATTCGCATATGCACATAAATATTTATATTCATTCATGGTTGGGAGTATTGGCAGGAGAACATGGACCCAGCAGCGAATCGAACTRGTTATAAACTATCTTACATTTACAYTTTCTGATATTAAGTTTGCCACGAAGTTTGTAACACCCGGAAGAAAGCGTTGGAAACCCTATAAAATATATACATATRTCTGTATATATAAATGATCAGCRTGACGAGTTGAGTCGATTTAAAAATCAAGCCAGACTCGGACTGACTTCAGAAAGGATTAATAAATCTTCCTGAGTTTCGAATCAAACGGTCACAATAAAAAAGTGTGAGTGTCACAAGTGAAACGCCTCGGGCTGTTTGATAAAAGAATTCATTGATAGCTGGTGATAAGATGGCGACACACAACGAAGTTTTCCATACTTTCGTTGATGGCGTCATCAACTAAAGTATTTTATGTCAGGAACACTCCAAACGAAATAACGGCACCAAAATATCATAATTTATATTTCAATCACTCTTRCTTGTTATAAATTGTTGGGTATTTGGAAAGATGATTGATTCAAAGAGTTTGCATATCAATATTATAATATGTAAGGGTTACATATCGGGTAAAAAACAGACTTTTTTCAACAATTTTTTTCTCTCATAAAAAATGAAATATTTTATTAGATTTTTTTTTATTTTTACAAAAATACACTATTAACAAAGAAATTTAGGAAGTATAGGAAATGTGGAGTATAGGAAATGCAGCGAATGTCGGGTGAAAATTCGTAAAACTAAGTGATTTCCTTGAAGAACATTTCGGCAAAGTACTTCGAAGGCATAGTTTATCTTATTGAACTGTTTAAAGATAAAAACTAGAAAGGAAAAATTTGCAAATTCACCTAAGTTATAACACCACCTTTTCCAACTAATAGTTTATTGACTATTTTTTTTGCAAATGGTTGGTGAATAAAATGCGTTTTCGTGTATTTGATAAGTCGAACAATTCTCTGCAACATTGAACGCTGAGTCTTTGGAATAAATATACATACATATACCATATATACAAATATTTACATCATAAGCTTGTATTATAGTTAGTTATTAAGACAACTTAAAGAGCTGCTGAATGTAGATATCAAAAAAATTTACATGCATTTCGGTGATTTTGTATTTATGTATAATCAAATCGTATTTTTGTACCTACATAGATAGTCACTACTCCAATTACTTAATTTCCACTCATCGACATTTAGGGAAGCATACAATTTTCGCAAAAGCCCAAWAAATGCAGAATTTRCCCCGAATAGTTTGGAGAAACCCGTTTAGTCRTGTACGAAATGACTTTTCCAGTTCTCCACACCTCCCCAAATTCGTTGCGAACTAAGAGTATTTTCTATAAACTTGCACTGAATTCTGCATTGAGTAAGCATTTGTATAATTTTACTAACAGATTAAGTTCGAAGTCTAACGAAAAATACGTACATAGATATATTTTTAGATAGTAAAGATTGTCTATATATTTGAAAAGCATTTAAAAACTGGCATGTAAATCTTCATAAAACGGTACTTAAGTTTAGTTACACATAGAATCATGTAATTATATTTTGTTCTGAAATCGTTGTATTCACATTTGGTAAGATATCTTGTGATACCTGAGTTAGTTAAAATATTCGAAAGAATATGAGAAGAAATATTTATAAGCTAAATTAAAATATAATGAATATCACACACATTTCTTTACGTTTAACCAACTTTATAAKCAACTTTTCCCTTTATTGTCACAAATAGTGGAGCTTTTTATAACTTTTAAGCTCTCTGCTTGAACTGGACAGTTCAATGCTCTATACATAATGTCTTGGACGGAATAAAAAAAAAATACAAAATATATGTATTTGGATATTACGGCAAATATGTAATGTCGATTTAAATGTTTTTGAAAGTTTTCGTTTCTTCAACTAATTTATGGTATTTATTTAGCGTTTATCTATTAAATATGTATCTATCTATATGTATATGTATAAATATATATGTAAATGTATACAAGTC
>NW_017535030.1:214494-218507 GCF_001853355.1 Bactrocera latifrons | reverse complement strand
TTGGCTGTATATCAGGTTTTGAGATATTGATCTTAAATTTGGCACATACCTTTTTCTCCCCAAGGCGCTGCTTTGTAAGAATCGCCGTTATCGGAGCATTATAACTTAAAACTGTATAAAGTAACAACCAAACTATATTTCTATATGGAAAAACTATTATTTAACGAGATATCGTCATGAAATTTGGCATTAATTGTTGTCCAAGGCAACGTTGTAGTGTACGAATACGTTGCCTAAATCGGATCACTATAGTATATATTTGCGTTACATAGAAAAGTTAGAAGAAAAATGAATTATGAGGTAATCAGATATTTTTTGAAAAATTTTGTGGGAAGAATTCGTACATCGAAAATCTTTCGAAATATGTTTTACCGCTTAAAGGGCTATACCAGTGTGACGCATGAATTTTTTTAAGAGAAAGTACGCGACTGAATATTTCGAACTTCTTTGAACGTAATAAGGCATACTTTCAGCTAAATTTTAAGTTTTTTTTTTTTACAAAAATGTTGAAAAATAACGGAGTAATGGGATGCCTTCGGAGGTGCCAAAAAAAGTGCCCCAACTGCTGGCAAGATTCCGGCCGAATGAGTAGCTGAAACAAAAAAATTTTAAAAGTTTATTAAATTCAAAAATATTTCCTATCTTTCAAAAAATCAGAATTTATCAAAATGGCGTAATTTTGAAAAAAATCGTGTTTTATTTAAAAAGTGGTCATTTTGTTAATGCCAAATTGACAATTTTCAACCAATCAAAATGATCATAGTAAATGTATTGACAAATACTCAGTTTTAATTTGAAGTTAATCGGCCAATTTTTTGTTGTTTCGAGAAAAATGCGTTTAAAGTTTCGCTCATATATGACTATACCTGCGAGCGGTCGCTCTTTAGAACGCTGCCATCCAAAAACTATAAAACGACCATCCCGATTTCGCAGCATATTTGTGGAAATATAAGCTATCGAAAAAGCAAATAAAAACTTTTTTTTTTGAAAGTGTCGCACTGGTAAAGCCGCTTAGTGCATTTGAAGACCCGTNAAAATATGATTGTGAAAATGTGTTATAAATGTTGACTATAAATAAATATAATAAAAACAACAATAAAGAAAGTAAATAATATGGTTTTAATGTATTTGAAAACATTCAGTAGATTCCTAAAAAAGTCATAATCGATTTGTCATTAGTAACATAATATTGGGAAGTCGAAAAAGTGTTTTCGGACTTCTAATCAAATTTCAACTTAATTTTTTTCCTTTTATGTACCATTTTGATCGACCAATTTTTTCCATTTTTTCGCTCGAGACATTATCCCATCAGTGTATAACTTTCATCAGTGTAAATTGAAATTTTGAAATTTTCAGCGGAACGAGCAAACCATTGTCGTGCYACACGAACTGATACAGCATCGCCGTAAACTTCACAAATTTCATTGGTGGATTGCATGGCATTATTCCTTTTTTATACAAAAATTTCAAAATATAGTTCATTTCTTTATTATTTTCATTCACTTTTTAACAGCTGTAACTTTTTTCCAACTACCCCGAATTTCATTTTTGGTTAAATTAAGCTTAAAGTCTCACCTTTCCAACACTATATGGCATGACACAATGCGATTGTTAGCATTGGAGATAGACGACTGCAATGACATCTATTGACAAATTACGAATATACTTTTTCTACTATTCTTATAATTATATAAAAATGAATCGCCAAATGCGTTGCAAGCGCACAACGCCTGGACCAATTTGGCCACTTCTTTTTTCCAAATGTTCGTTGAGATTCAAAAACCCCTAGAAACATCCCTTTTCTTTTTCCCATACAAAAGTATGAAAATATCTTATACTTTTCATGAGGAAAAGTCGGAAAATTGGAAAAATCCAAAAAGTGAAATTTTTCATAAATATTTTGTTCAATTTTTGCTTGTTTTGTTTTTCAATATTTTAATTTGTAAATTATTTGAATCGTCCAATTTCGGTCGCTTGCTTTTTAACTCCGGCTATTCAAAAGAAAAATGATTGAAAATTATTCAGTGAAAACTTGATGTGTGTTTCACACAAAGTGATCAATTGCAGATTGGAAGATTCAAAGTCAAATCCTGGGAGACTTCCGGTCATACATATCGATCGATCGTCTTGACAATGAAGATGCACCGTGAATTGTACAGTGGGGTTTCTAAATTCTTTGGAGAGGCTTGGTATGTCACCGCATCATTTCCGTCTGAAAGTAGGATGTGTCGATATTATGTTTCGGAATCTTCATGCGCCGAAACTGTTTAATGGAACGCGATTGATTGTGACGCATCTGTCGAATGCAAAGGAGCCGAATGCTTAATTCTACAAATTCCGTTGAGTTCTGACAATTTGCCATTTCAATTCAAACGTATTCCGTTTTCAGTGAATTGCATTTGAGATGACAATCAACAGGACACAAGGATAGTCGCTAGAAGTATGTGGCATACATTTGGAAATGCTCACGAGTTGGAAAACCATATTTTCTTTACACCGGAACAGAAACCAAAAAATCAAGCTGCGTTACATTTAAAAAACAAATTAACTGATAAATTYAGCTTTCTTCACATTTCAAAACTCATAATTTCACGCAGGRCRAAGGCACATACTTATTKCTGAACAATAAAAATTCTTTATTCGGAAACGAAGCCACGGGCTTCTGCAAATTAATTAAAACGTGAGTAATATGTATTTTAAAGATTTTTCTATGGCTGTTTTATGTAAAATAGTAAAATAGGAATTTCTCGAATCAATATTATAACTATCCTGCTTAAGATAAGAAATATTTAAAAAATGTATAGAATTAAACTACGAAGGGAGGGAGAATCAAGGTGGAATCCGGAGAACCAAAGAAAACCCAGGAAAACGACAAAGACCTTGAGAGATGCAAGTTGAAACTAGGAGAGTCACAGAAAAAAACTGAGACCCACAGAGAAGGAGAAACAGGGAAGAGGCATTAAAAATCAGTGAGAAACAGGAATAGTCCGTGAGAATCAGAGCGAGTCAGTGATAATCACTTGCTTGAAGACAATTAAGAGTGTTCATGTAACTAAATTTAATTAACATTTAAGGGTTATTTGTTTGTATATATTTTTCCAAATGTGAAGTGAAATAAAACAAAATGTTTTGATGACAAGAAAATGTAGTTTTTGAAATATATTCGGTAGATATGTTGGTAACCACTAATTTTCTCAAGTGGCAACATGATATACAGTGAAAAGAAGGGAGAACTACTGAGAAAAAGAGAGAGTCAGTTAAAACCAGGGAGGAAAAGGGAGATTTACTGAGAACCAAGGAGAGCCCCGGAGAGACCAGAAAACCATGGAACCATAGACCAGAGAAGTGAGAAACACTGAGAACCCGTTAGTACCAGAGAACAGTTGATATATATTATTGTATCTAATTTAACCTTTTATATCTTTTATGAGGAAATTATGAAGCGGTCTCGTCTCATAGTASATAAGCATATATAACATAGTGTCCAATGCACGGACACTGTTTTCCTAAGTTAACTAACGTAGATTTTTAAAAACATTAGATGTTTTTATAGTTCTAGGTTGATTTTACCTTTTGAATAAATTATTTTTTCAATTTTCAAAGCGGTCAATAATCATCAAAAGAGATCTCTATTCCTGCTTCAGGGTTTTGATTTAGTTAAGTATTTAATCTGAAGATCTTGCAGCTTATTATATAGCGATGGGCTTTAGTGATCCCCCTTAAGCTTTAAGCTCTTTTAAGATGYTGTAAATTTAGAAACTCCTTTAATAGGTTGATGTTGTTACCTCCTTTACATTTAGAACATGAAGTAGGTATTAACAACTTCATAGGAGAATTCGATTGGGACTAAATTAAGTTCTCGCGAAAATAAGTTGATTTAGTTGAAATACGCTCTGCGCATCTGTCTGTCTGCAATTTTTATTGCCGGTATAACAATTAAGTCGTTATATAGTTAAGTTGTGAGCTAATTTGGGTTAGCTTATTTTAGATAGTCGGTGTATTTTCGATTTAAA
>NW_017535030.1:210791-212576 GCF_001853355.1 Bactrocera latifrons | reverse complement strand
GATTTTGGTTCAGATTACTCTGAGAGGCCTATTTTTGATTTAATCTAGTCTTGTGATTGGCCTAGCTTGTTGACTAATGGTAATCCCTAAAACATAATTTTGAGTATAAGTGAATATTTGAACAATTCATTCACATTTTCCTAAGCTAGTGTAGTTGCAAATGATGCGAGGCAGTTTATGTAAACTTTGAACACCCTGTTTACGATTTTTATGCTTGCTTTAAGCTCTCTTCAAAGTTCACGAAAAAGCTGCTCGTCACTTTGTATCAGCTTCCTATAAAATATTGCGCAATCCATAAATTTATGGGTTCGTAGCCTCTCCGCGTCGAACGAAAGTTTATTTTCTTGGTTTTGTTGAATTTATTTGCTGTAATAAGTTTAGCTTTCTGCGGAATTGTTAATTTATTTTGACACTTMAATATGTCGTATTTAAATAACTAACTTCAGTTGCTCTTTTCATGGCAATTGCACCGCCTCTAATAACAGTTAAAGTTGAATAGTACAATTTTTATTTATTCATGAATATATATTTTTTCTTTATTCTCTCAATCGTAGCATAGCGTAGTCCTTTAATGGGACTCTTCAGTTTTGGAAAAAAAAGTGACAAAGGGCCAGGTGTGGGAAATACGGTGGTTACCGCACCAATGCCGTGATGAGTTGTTTTTGGCCAAATATTCGCACGCAAGCAACGATGTGTGAACMCCGGTTCATCATGGTGCAAAAGCCAATTTCTGTTCTTTCACAAATCCGTGCGTTTCTGGCAGATTGCTTCGCGCAAATTGATAATAATATTCTTTATTGTCCACACGACCCTTGGCTTTGATTGCCCAACGAGGTTGAATACTATTTTATTACTTCATTATTGTTTTCGTCTTTTCTTAACGTGCTCGGGCGTCCGGCATGATTTCGTCGTTTACATCTTCTCGATTCTCTGAGAACATCCACCATCCCAAAATAGCACCAAAACACGTTGCTTTTGTACAAGGTAGTATCACCATATGTCACAGCCAACTTTTGGAATGCGTCCGCACACATAGTTTTGGTTTTCAGGCACAATTTTATACAGATCCTTTGACCCATTTTCCGGAATAAGCAAAAATCGAAAACGACCCAGCATACTTCCAAGCAAASTAGCTGTAAAAAATTCACTAAATATTCTAAACGGCTGACCTTGTCCGCATAAGTAACACATATGACTACCAATCGAAATGCGAATACGCGTAGCCCGCGAAAATTCCAAATTCGCGATACTTTTTTACAAACCTCGTAAATCAACCAAATTGTCACATCAAAGACTCCTCAGCCAATTAGTACTTTCTGTATGAAATTATTTTCTAAATGATTTCCACGTATGGCCGCATAAGTTCCAGCTAATAGACAAGACTTATCACATAGTCGTAACAAACCCTTCCTGTGCCTGACTTGTCGAACTGCGCATGTCCTTACAGTTATTATGGAATAAACCAGTACAGGTAAAAGTGACATTGTATTTATTTTGAAAATTCTTTATTTATTCTTCCAAATAAATTTCATCCCCTTCAAAGTAATCCCCTCCCGATGCAATGCACTTATGCCAACGGATTTTCCAATCTTCGAAACATTGGTTGTAGTCACTTTCCGGGATGGCCTTCAGTTCTGTCTTCTCTGCGGCTTGAATCTCCTCTATCGTACAAAAACGGTGTCCCCGGAGCGGTCTTTAGAGCTTGGTGAACAGCCAGAAGTCGCACAGTGCCAGATCATTTGAATACGGTGGTTGCGGAATGATATGGGTTGAGTTTTTGGCGAA
>NW_017535030.1:207818-210153 GCF_001853355.1 Bactrocera latifrons | reverse complement strand
TAATCGCAGGCACTGAGGCTATTTTGATGTTTAAGTARATGTATTATACATTATTTTTGGAAAAATCAATTTATTTTATTCAAAATAGTCTCCTTCTGCTTCAATACAGCTTTTCGCAGTCCAAAAGCATGTCGAACGAGCTTTTTAGCTAGTTAGCCGGTATGGCCGCAGTATGCCGGTGCAAGCCTTTTGAATGGCCTCTACATCTGCATAACGCTCTCCTTTTATGGGCAAATGCATTTTTCCGAAAAGCAAGAAGTCGCTYGGTGCCATATCTGGGGAATACGGGGAGTGGTTAATGATTCAAATGTGATTTTTGGTCAAATAATCGCCCTTCGAATGTTGGATTCTGAGACATTTTTGGTCGTCAGTCAATTTTTGCGGAAGAAACGGCGCACACACCTTCCATAGACCCAAAAGTTCGGTCAAAATGCGATAAATCGATGTTTTGGCGATGTTCAATTTATTTATTTTTAACTTTTTCGTGTTTGTGTAGCTATTATATTTTATATAAAACAAAAAAGAAAAACACCACAATCGATTAATGTCCATGATGATCCCTATTCGGTATATTCAAAATGGAAAACAAGAGTTATTTTTWATTTTGTGACATGCTAAGTATCAGGTAATAATTTGAGACAATTGGTTGTGACTATATACTCGAGACTGTGTTGGGAATAGTAACTATAGTACTCAAAAATTGAGATTTCACCACAAAATCTATAGGTATATTTGCTTCAGTAGTACAGTATTTAAACGCAATTAAATTTGAAGTGAAATTTTATAAATATTCCTTCCACGTTCATCCCACTCTGCCATGCCACAAATATTTGCCTCGTGCTAAATATAGGTCAATGTAATTAAATTACATGTAGTGCTTATATGTATTTAGAATTTGATCATTTCGCCAACACATTTCGCAACAGAAATTAATTTGCGGCATTAATAGCTTTAGTGAATAATTAGTTTTATATCCGACTTATGTGTGTAAAAGTGAAGCTAAAGTGCGAAAGCATTTTGCTCTACCCAATGTGAGTGTGTTACGTAATTGTGGTATATATTGTTTGGTTGTTTAGTGTACTTACGCAGTACTTTAATCGGAACTGTAAAGCACTAGCACAATTTTCTCAATACTTCTTTTCCGATTATCGATATAACCGAGGATATAACACAACTAACTTCTCCGCATTGTTGAGAAWGATTTTTAATCCTCACATTCACGGCCATCTTCTCAGCACCGTGGTTAAACTGGATCCAAATTGAGCACATTTGCTAAGAGTTTTAGTGYCGCGGAATCTTCTGAAAAGATGACGAGAAATAAGCACTAATTCACCGGGCTGACAATGTGGTCTCTAMATATTGTGTGCCTTTGGAATTGTAATTTTATGGAGTAACTATGCAATTGCGTTCTTACGAATAAGAAACAAGGATATGGATAGTAATACAGGCATTGTTGAATATGGAGCCATCCACTTCCCCTTTTCAAATGTTTCGTATTATCACACTCGCAATAAATATACTCAAATAAGTGGCTGTGAACATTTATAAGTTCTAAATATATATTTATTTTATACTGAAAAGTCAGTGCTGTTTTGACGTTCCCAGTTGACCTTATTTTGCCAGACTGAATTAAAGACTCCTGTTGTCGCCAAGTGAATTKCACACGACATTTCCATTGTTCATTGGGAATTGAACCAGTCATTTTAATGAACAGCAGTTTTAATATACTTAATAGTCTTAACACATATTGCTACAAACGTCCGTTAAAGGTACGGTTTTAATAACAGAATTTCTACCATCAGACCTTCACCTTGTGGAAATTTAAAAATTTCTGTAAATCATAAAAAAACGCTATATTAATGTGAGATTGTATTACAGGAAATTTTGAATGAAAACTTCTTCTTTAYTGGCSTAGACACCGTTTACGAGGTTATRTCCATGTTTACTACAACKCGCCAAACGTTCTTTGTTTTCGTTGTTTAGCGCCAATTGAAGATTCCAAGTGTAKCCATGTCCTTCTCACCCTGGTCTTTCCAACGAAGAACATTTTTTCAGAGCTCGAGAGTTTTCATTCATGACACGTATAACTCGTACAASTKATMGTTCCATCGACTGCGGTATTMACRAAGAACMATAATTSTTCCGCAGAACCTTTCTCTCGAMAACTCGTAACGCCGGCTCATCAGATGTTGTCATCGTCCATGCACTGCACCATAAAGAAGGACGGGAATGATGAGAGACTTGTATAATTTGGTCTTTGTTCGTCGAGAGAGGACTTTACTTCTCAATTGCCTACTCAGTCCAAGGTAGCAGTTGCTGGCAAGAGTTATTCTGC
>NW_017535030.1:190742-207139 GCF_001853355.1 Bactrocera latifrons | reverse complement strand
CAAGATAGACGAAATTATCTACGACTTCGAAGTTATGACTGTCAACAATGACGTGGAAACCCAGTCGCGAGTGCGACCACTGCTTGTTTGAAGACAGGATATTTTGTCTTACACTCGTTCACTACCAGACCTATTTGCTTATCTAGTCTGGAGATTCAAATATATCAATGTAATCAGCGTACGTAAGGAGCTGTACACTCTTTTAGAAGATGGTACCTTCTCTGTTTAGTTCTGCAGCACGAATTATTTTCTCCAAGAGTAGATTAAAGAAATGGCAAATAGGGAGTTGCTTTRTCTGAAACCTCGTTTGGTATCGAACGGCTCGAAGAGGTCCTTCCAGATCCTGACGGAGCTTTTGGTATTGCTCAACGTCAAGCCGTATTTATTTTAAATTCAGACACAGCTTTGAAATCGACAAGGAGTAGGTACATATGTGTCGGTGTACTCTGTAATCAAATTGAAAGGTGAATTTTTGATTTATACTTCGCGTGGTTTTCGAATCGTTAAATTTTGGCAAATTTTTCGTTCACGTCAAAATATTCATTTGAATTCTTCAATTTTTACGTTGTGTGAATTTATTGAACAAAGAAGTCATCTCATACTGCATTGGCTATTCGTGATCATTTCGCCTCATTTTCAATAATACCGCAACCACCGCATTCGCTTGATTTACCTTCGTATAACTTTTGGCTATTCAGAAAATTCACATGACCACTCCAAGGACACCGTTTGACTCAACTGAGGATATAAAAGCTGAATCGAAGAAGACTCTGATGCCCACCACGACGAGGATTTTTCCAGGTGCTATGATGACTGGAAAATTCATTGGCGCAAGGGTACTACTTTGTAGGAAATGAAATGAACAAAGCTCACCTTTCAATTTGATCACAGTAGTATATCTGGTCGGTTGTTGCTTTTCCAGGCCTGAAGCCACACTGATAAAGTCTAATCAGTTTGTTGACTGTGGGCTTTAATCTTTWACACAGTACGCTCGWTAGAACTTTATATGGGATGTGGAGGAGGCTTGCCCCACAGTAGTTTTGTGGATTGGTACATTTAAATTTCAATCGTCGGCCTTGCTTTTGTCCGATTATATTCTACAAAAAAGCTCATACATGTTTCTTATATGTTCTTCGCCGCCTGAAAACGTATGAAAACTTACAAAGTTCTAATATTGTTCAAGTGTTTATGGTATTATACAAATTATTATTTTTTATCATTGTAAAGGTAAGTGTGTGTTACACTTTGACGCCGAAACCACTTTACAGATTATACTGAAAAATTGCGCATATATTCTTAAAATAATTGGAATGGACACAGGACTCTTCGTTAGTGGTACATATTACTATAAATCAATTTTAAAAATTARACATCTTTCGTTTTTTGTTTAACKTAATGTTTGCTTAAGAACAACATGAGTTCTGAGTATTGCCCATCTGAAGCTAGACCATTTTATTTCGTGTCAAATCGCAAAGTCCGGGCATTTCCGGTAAGCGGTTGCTTCAATTAGACGACCCTCCCAATGCCATCAAATACAGACTTGGCGTCATGGAAAGTCGGCCACGATTTGTCTGGTTTACAAGGTTTCCTATAAGATTATTTGCGTGTAGGGTTTTCGTAACAAATACCTTTTCATTACCAGTTATAATCCGATTAAAGCTTGACTTCTTTTCATAGCATTTAAGCAGCATTTTTCCCATGCAAAATCGTCTTTAAACGTCWCTCAACTTCCTTCCTTGTGAATGTATCCGCTCTGCTTTGAAATGTTTTGAAAAGGCTGCTGGAGTGACTACAATAGATTCTGCAGACTCTCCTTGCATTTTGCAACCATCTTCATCGTGTAACGTTTTTAGTTTCTCATCATCAAACTCTTTTGGTGGCCCAAGCCGCTCTTCGTCTTTTACAATGGCTTTTGACCGTTTTCTTCATATAAAACTAATGAGGAAGATGTGCTTTCAGGCTCAATTTCGTTTTAAAGATTCTGTGTAATGAAGCTATATACGAGATGTGCCAGAAAAATAACGGGAATTTTCGTTTTTTGAAAGAAATATTTATGCCGTTGTCTTAATCCATGATGTCGTCTTCAAAATAGATATTATGCATATATGCCAGTTTTTCTTCCAATCGTCAAACAACTTCTCAGACTTGATTTATGGGATGGTCATTAGCTTTGTGGAAGTAGGAAAAAGACGCGAGGAACCATGTCTGGCGAATATGGAGTTTGGAGCATTGTTACAGTATTGTTTGTGTCCAAACCGAAAGCTCATAAAAAGACAATCCAAAAGTGTAGACAAAGCAAGAAAGGCTGAAAATTTTATCGTACTTCACACGATGCATCTGTATCAATAAAGTCAACAATAAATTTTGACAACTTCGCGAAATTTAAAATTCTTTAAAATTTCCGTTATTCTCTGAACAAACGCCGTACTAATAAGAATCTAGTAAGCATTATACAGACATGCAKGCATCTCATCTATTCGTAGGTATACTTTCTTACTCACCTCTCATAGATAAAGAGAGGTGCGTGGTGGTGTGGGCTTGGAGATATGTGTACGAAACGGTATATTAAATGGCATTCAGACGGAAACTGCCATGGAAATGTGTGAAAGCCAGTTAGATACGAGGCGACGAAGCATAGCCATCAATGAACTGCTGCAGGATTAATGAAAAAGTGTGTTCGTTTCTTCTAAATCAAAATGTTACTCATACGACGTGTCAACCGTAAACGAAATGACAAAACAAAAGCCATGTCTTGGAATTGGCAAATCAGCAGATGAAAGAAGAAAATAAAAGCAGGTGTATACATGCACTTCCTGCTTAATATGCTCAATGCTGATGTGCTATTGCCGCGGGGACTTCGCAGCGGAATCCAATGTGAAGCGCAAACAGTATTTTACTCGGAATAAGTTTGTAATAACAATGACAGGGAGGTGCCCGAATACTAAAAGCAATAAAGATGAGTGTTTGTAAACGAGCGGCAGTGTGTAAAAAGTGGTGTCACCTAAGGAGTTAAAATACTCCCGTAGGAATAATTGGATCAMTCATTCATTAGCCTTTTAGTTAGTTAGAGATGGGGTTTTGGATGCCGTGCCGTGAAATATAACTTTGGGAATTTTTCATTTATAAATTTTTGTGTATGTGATCATGCATTCTTCCGTATATGACCTTACATGAATTAGGCGCACCGATTTTTATATCCCGAAAACTTTGCGTYGTTTGAACTTTTCTTACTACCTCTCTAATTCACTGTGAATACTTACTTTATCAGTTAGACGAAGAAAGGTCAAAACGCCGCTGCGCCCATTCATCAGTGCCACTTGCGGTAAATAACAAAAATAAAAAACACGAAAAACATTAAATACGAAACCGAAGCAGAAGCAGAAGCAGAAGCAGAAAGCACGAGCAGCGGCAGCACAGTGAAAACGACTGCGAATAATGTGCCTTGGCTTGTAACTAATGGCCACTAAATGAGAGCGTACAAAGGTGCAGCATATAAAAAGTGAATGAAAATAAAGCGAACGATATAGTAGACTCCTCGCAAACGAAAATAAATTAGGCAGGCGCGCGCACATACCATGCGTCGCGCGCTATTCGCCTGTGTTAGGATGACGCCGTCGGCAGTGGCATTAGCGTTGGCGTTAGCTTTGGCAATGGCTTTGGTATTGGCCCTCAGGCTTGCTGTGGCCGGCGCGCAACMYAACGCTTGGCAGTTGAGAGGAATCAGTCACGCGCGAGACGTCCTGGCGTACAGAGGCCTCCACAGTTTATTCGACATGCTTCCGCCGTGTCTTCGTGCTTTGTGATGACTGCGCTGACAGTGAAAAAGCGGTTTTTTTGTATTTTTTTTAACCAAAAAACAGAGTGCAAGACGCGCCGGTTAGCTGTGGCCACTGATGTATCAGCGTGAATAATTTCGGGTGTGTTTGTGATTGTAATGATCGATGTATTATCGCTTGCTGACAACAAAGTCAGGACTGTGTGAACTCATTTAAGAATAAAGATAAATGCGTTTATTTGCCTTCRTGTGCATTTTGTGACGTTATTCGCAGGCGATCTTTACGACTACATTGCCATTGACTAATTATCAGAGGAGCCGTCATTCAATAATATCGAACACACAACTGTACAAATATATATACATATGTAGATTATTGAATCGGCTGGCAACAACGCGACTTAATGAGCGCTGAATGCAAAATAATTGATAAATTTGTCCAATTAGTGGTGTTATCGGTGGGGACGCGATAAAAAATCAGATAATTTCATAAGATAAATTCATTAACCAGCGGAAGGGTCGCTTTTCCGGACAYGCAAACATTCGCGCAATATACATACATACATACATATRTACGTATGTATAATTAGTACATATGTGGCCAAATGTACACATGTAATCGCTCGAGTGTTGGCATACGCAAGAGACAACAACAACAAATAATTTCAAGTGGTTCTGCGTGAGTCCCAACTGCCCACGCGGCGCTGTCGAGTGCTTGAGCTGCCCATGAGATACAGTTACTAACGCAATGTGATGACACAATTCCTTACAACAAAAACAAACATTCACTGAATGTGAAATCGATGCAACAAGTTGCGCTGAATCGGATAAAACGAAATTTTAACGAGTGCATGTATGTTGTTGGTTTTTTAAGGGCTCATCAGTGATGATAAGTRCATATTCTAATGAATTACTTTTCCTAAAACAATAACTATTTCAGCGAAATTAAATGTGAGTGTCAAAATACAACCGTACAAGCAAGGAAGGGCTATGCTCGGGCGCAGCCGAGCATTTAATACTCTCGCAACTTGCATATCGCATATTAGGTACATATGTATGTACGTATATGGGGGCTAGGGGAGGTATTAATTTAATTCAACCTATCCTTGGATCCTTGAGGAACCTTGTATGTTTCTGGTTTTATATACTGGAAAGTGAAAGAATCCGATGGAAACTTCCGTTATATGCGAAATAGGCGTGGCATTTTCTGTTATCGCCCATTTCCACATCTTAATGTAGGAATTTCAGAAATATATTGTACAAGTTTAGTTGAAATCGGTTGTGTAAGTCCCGAAATATATAAGTCGGCCGAAACCTAAATAAGGGCGGTACTACGCCCATCATCCATATTTGACACCTTCCTGTACTTACTTGGGTGTAAACTTTTATGTTTTATGAAGCTTTTTTTTTTTATTGATTTTCGCGGTTTTAGTAGTTTTTGCTAAACAGTTCTAACAGAAGTGGGAGGTTTTATAATCCGATTTCATCTATTTCTCCTTACTAGTGCGATCCCCTCCGCTAAATTACAGTTTCATATCTAAATTTAGTGCAAAATTGAGAAATTTTGTACTCCATTTCGCCGTTCTCCGATTATGTATATTTACGAGCTCGTCCTTACTTTTTAACAAATGCAATCGACTCAAGTTATAGRCAGTCACCCGGATTTCAACTCGTCTCGTCATTTGTATATGCAGTGTCGGACAAAACTCATACAACTAACACTTTGATTGTCGAAATAAGCACTTTCAATGAATTAATTTACCGTTACCTGGCATAAAATTTTTTTTGCAAGTACTTAGATTTTCAAATCGTAGATCAGACTTATTCAAATTGTTTGCTGTAATGAGAACGGATTTGTTATGAAATATATTACCTTTTACCGTAAAAAGCTACTAACAGCCGTTTTAGAAAAAAATTTTTGGGAAAACACATTCAACTGAACTTAAATTATTAATTGTAAGCAAATTCACAAAACGGGGGCAGCAAAAGGAGCATTGAAAAAAATACACTCTGGGGAAATCAACTATTTCTGCTCTTTTACGGAAAAACAAGGCTGAAGGAACCGTTAAAAACTTAATATTGGAGGACCTCCTARAGTCACTTCGGAAAAGGATGACTTACGAAGGGTGCGCGAGTTAAACGAAGATTCAAAGATGTYAGCAGTAAAGTTATATTTAGCTTACACCTAAGAGGGAGTACGCGTACAGGACAACGAATAAAGACAATATCCAAAAAATGCGCCTGATTGGCATACATGACAATGAGACCAAACACACGTGCAAAGCTGTGAAGGATTGGCTTTCGAAAGAACGAGTTTATTTATGAGATGACCCGCCTAGCCTCATCTCACTCGATTGAAAACTTGTGGGAAATTGTCAACAGGGAACAGGACCACGGTCATAAAAACAAAAACTTATTTTATGCTTTGAAACGAGACTGAAAAAATAACACACAAATTAGTAATTTAATCTTTATTTATGCTTAAAACATGTGCTCAATCATTAAAAATAATGGCTGCCCAATAAAATATTAATTTAAAACGATTTCTTTTCAACGATTTCATTTTCAGCTAACAGTTGAAATATAAAATTTAATTGTTCTTAATATAGAAAAGCGATCTTTCTTTTGCAAAAAAAAAAAAAACAAATCTTTACATGCATCTCTGGAAAAAGGTATGACGGAATATGCATGAGACGCAGGTTCGTCCAATGAGTTTTGTCCGACACTATATATAACATTATATCTATCTCGACTAGTGCTAGGTGATACAAACATCCGTTAGATGAGCAAAACTATYATGTTATGCAGCAACAAGTTGCAAGAGCATAAAAAGCCATGACACCCAATTCTTCTACATATCACTAATGAACAATCTCTGTAAGCCATTAATCGCATAATTTTCCTTTTTTTGTTTTTGTAGCAGCATACACTGTTTTGAAAATGCTGTTAAAACACTCTTATCATATAAAGGTACATATGTATATTTTTAGAGAGAAATACATACATTTCCAGAAAAGCTTAAAAACAATAAACACGGGAAGCACCGAAGCCTTCCAGAAAATACTTCTTCATTTTTATTGATCGTAAAAAAAGAAATTTCGCAACACTCAAAAGAAAATCCAATTGGATAACAGAAATATTTGAAAATTTAAGAAATATTATAACCGACCCGTCGCAGCGCTTCAGCATGAACTCAGAAATCTGCGGAGCAAAGCGCCGATAAACATATGCGCACATATTGRTGCCTCTAGAACACATTTCTAATAACATTTGTATATATGTATATACTTCCATATAACATACCATAYAGCACATGCATATACATATGTACATTAGCGCAAACATATCGACATATTTAGATGTATAGATTTGTTGTTGTTAATGCAAATAAAAGTGCGCTACAACACAAATGTATTATTACGTCGTCGATAAAATTTTATGAATTTAATGAGCCTCCAGGGTAAAGGGGAAGGCGTGAAAATATAAGTGAAGTATTTTATAAGCTAACACACACAACAAAAACAAACACACCGCGAACTTTGCTTGTCTCACTGAGTTTTGCGGTTTCAATGTGTTTACATTTATCAACAAAGTAACAAATGGTGATACAAAGAATTCATCAAATAATGATAAAAGCGAACACGGTTATTGATTTGGTACTAATATATAATTGAAGTGATTACAATTACCATATGACTGTCTAAACCAGAAGCACATTAACTTCGGTTGCACCGAACCTGTACTACTATTCACAAATACAAAAAATACCCAGAACAACATGATTTGGATCGGTCAGCTTSTATAGAAGCTATATRCTACAGTGATCCGATAGCGTCGGTCCTGACAAATGAGCAACTTCTTAGGCAGAAAAGGGCGTGTSCAAAATTTCAGACCGATACCTCAGAAACTGAGGGATCAGTTGCACCATGTAGGCGAAGAGACGAAAGTGGCTAAATCGGCTCAGCTTGTCACGCCGATCATTTATGTATGCATATATTTAAAGGGTCTYATCCGCTTTCTTCTGAGTGCTAAAAACTTCAAGGCAAGCTTAAGATACTATTTTCGGGGTACAAAAAGGCTTGTAACAGCGAACGAAGGGTGGAGCATAGGAAAGCGATAGCTGTGATGGCGGTAATGTATTGCCTAGCCCTTGTACAGTTCACTGCTGGTAAAAATGAATCGCGAAGCAAAAATTAGGGCATATTTACCTAAGAGAATTTTGCGATTTTCTATTGCGTCAAAATAGATTTCCTCTGGAATTTGGTTTTGCGTGTATTTCTGTGTAAGCGGGAAAACTAATAAAACGCCATCTGTTCCGATTAAATTGATTATAAAAAAAAAACGTCCGAGTTCATAATGCGACGCAAGCACGCGGAGTGTAGGCGACACGCAGGCCAAKTACCGTGGCGTTGAGGGGCCAATCGCGTAGGTGGCGGGGATCGCCGGTCATAAATACGTGTGTAATCCCTGTGTATCTCTGGGCCGATATGATTAAATTGTCCATCAGAAATTCGTGCTTGGCGGTGTGCGGTGGCGATTAACCAGCGGTTGGTTAGTAATTGGAACGCCGCGTTTTATGTATGAGCATTTTAATGCCTCGAGTTTATTATAAAAGTCATTGGCAAATATTTGTTCTCTCGCTGGTGGTGAATGAATGATAGAGCGAACTAGAGGCCACACATTTCGGTTCTATTTAGTTAAGCCGCGGCGGGCACATAGTATTTATTGCATGCCGAAATCAGCTCAGTCACGTTACGAGTTCGTTGCATGTGTGATTGCCACTAGACTGGTCGTGGCTTCAAATAAAKGCATCAGGAAACTCTAGAAATCTGAGGTCAATACTGTCGACCATAGTTGCTTTATTGCTTTCGAAGTTTGTGCGAGTAGTGTCATTACCACCGGAACAGCATTGATGCCGGCTAAGGGCTAAGCAATTTTTGTAGTGGTGCGACGAAGTTATCGATTGTGGAGATAAGAAGAAATAAACCTCAATCCCTATAAATGTAATGCGACAACTTCGACGGCTTCCTCTACGAATATAAATAATGACTTAGTGTAATTGATATTGAAAATATTTTTTTTTATTGTTTTTGATTTTGTGTCTCAAAATTTAATATACTTATTTTACTGAACATAATACAGCGTGGTTTTGAAGAAGATTTTAATGTTATGGCCAAGAATTTAGTTTTATTAKAAAGATAAGRATTTGTCACTRTGTTTTAAAAATKATTTCGGGCATGTGATCGCCGAATAAATTCAAGCAGAGAWACCCAATTTTCGACCATTWYTTGCAGCAATTGGGTCGCAAGCCAACAATAACGCGTCTAATATTCTCTTCCAAGGCAATAATCGTTTCGGGCTTATCTAGGTGTAATGAAGGTGGCACCGTGTTGTTGGATCCAAAGGTCGTCCACATCAGCATCCCCCAACTCAGGCACGAAAAGTCATTAATAATGACACTATAGCGTACGCCACTGGTTTTAGCATTGTAGCTCCCTTTATTTTTTAATAATTATGACTAATGATGATGACCTTGGTCATAGAACACACCAAATAGTGAGCTTTTGAGGATGTAACAGAGTCYCAATAATGTATTGTGGATTAGCGTCACTTGTTTGTTTATTAACGTACCCGTTTAGACAAAAGTTAAGTTATCTTTATAATTGAAACAAAAAAAAAAATGTTCTTATAAAAATCAGGATTGGTGTATATTCCGTGTTGGACACAATCAACGAACGGCCGCACGTACAGCTTCAATTCTTTCACGATTTGGATTTTGTAAGCCCGCAAACCAAGATCTTCTCGCCAAATCTTCCATAAAGTGGATGAGCACAGCTCCAATATTTATGAGCTATGGCGGATTTGGGCAATTTATTCGTCGATAATTTGGTCCACAGCAGCAATAGCGTCTTCGGTGCCTACTGCACGACGTCTYCGTTTATTCTTTACTGTGACTTGCTTCTTTTTTTTTATCGGTCATAGCTAATTATTGGTATTTTCATTTTGCTAGAATTTTTGGCTTAGCACAAAGAGAAGTGGTGTAGTATAACGCCAAAAAGCAAGCTTATGGCGGTGCAGCAACATAACCGATATTAACCAAAGTCGGAATTGTCGGAGTACAACTCCGAATAGAGAGGACCTCTGTCCTTACTTTACACCTTTTATTAGTGTGACACTTCATTGAAAATTGAAGAACATACATATGTTCTTGACCACAATGTGTTTTATCATTAAAAATAAATAAAATCGGAACTCTCTATAACACTGTAAACTGAAACTTTTACATTTAGAATGA
This sequence comes from Bactrocera latifrons, assembly GCF_001853355.1. Classification (NCBI taxonomy): domain Eukaryota; kingdom Metazoa; phylum Arthropoda; class Insecta; order Diptera; family Tephritidae; genus Bactrocera; species Bactrocera latifrons. Next base: position 197,069 of record NW_017535030.1, on the reverse strand, counting down.
TGATGAATTGACAGATTTAACTTACATGAATTATGTCAAATAACATATTGATAAACAAGTAAGGAGCGGCTAAATAACCGAACATATAATAATCTGTGCAAAAARTAGCGAAAGTATAAAAATAAGTGATTAGGCTTCACATTCCCTTAACACTACTTATCTTCCTTTCACTTTTCATCAATGTTGAACTGAACCCATTGAAAATGTAARTTCTGAGCGTATTTTGCGCTTCTTCTACACAAAACACACTAAACTATTTATGCTTGATTTAAGAGCGTCTGCAATTTTGCATATTTTAATTTCATATTTATTTCCTTAGCATTCCTCAAAAGTTTACAAATAAGCTTACGAAAGTAAATTRATGAAGATTCCATGTCAATCCACGATGTCAACATGACAAGGCTAATTAATATTCCTATGAATATTTCTTCTGCTTGAAGGGTTAAATTAACTGTTAAGGCATTATTAGCAGGCATAACGACAGAAACTTGACATCAATCTTCCTAGCAACTAGTAGGGTTGAAAGCAAGTTCATTTCGCTTCAAATTACACTAAGGCCAATAATATCTGTAATCACATATTGCGTAAAGCACTGTCATGATATGAACCATTTATGTATTTATATTTTCCATTTATTTGTCGCATCTAATAAAATATTCTTCTTACTTTTTTCATGCACTAATCTTTTGCTGCTTTCCTTCAAGGCTGACGACTGCGRTATATTTTTTACGATCAATCTCTCTTAATTACTTCATACAGAGGTGAAAGCTCTCTATGCAGATCGTTAATCCTCAAAACGACAGAAGTGTGATTAAGGTTAATTATTAAWCATTTGGTTGATTATTAAACATTTTTAGATTTCGTCCGGTAGTCATAGACAAACAGTGTGATGAAAATAATCAATTTCTTTGTGAGATTCCATCTCAATCTAAATTTTGTTTTAACAGTTTACTARCTGGTGGCCCAAGTAGACCACGACCAAGTCAATAGATTTTCTTTGACAAATCACGCGTGAGTCGTTTCAAACTGTCATGTTACTTTTGTTCAATATTGTTTGGTACTTTATATGGAAAGACTTAGGCCTGAACAACGCTTGAAGAACATTTAACTTTATTACGAAAATTCACGTACTGTAAGTAATGTATTTCTTCGCACGCCTCGTTCAACCTATGGTCAACATATTTGGCCTACTGAGCGTACTAATCAAAAAGGGGGGTCTCTCATCCGAGGCTGTTGGACTCGCTTTCGATGGAACGATGAGACATGAGATATTAGACGACATGGACATAGTTCAACGAATTAAAAGACAGCGGCTACGCTGGCTAGGTCATGTCGTCCGAACTGACGAAAACACTCGAACTCTGAAAGTATTCAACGCAGTACCCGCCGAGGGAAGCAGAAGAAGAGAAAAACCAGAACTTCGTTGGAAAGACCAGGTAGAGAAGGATCTGGCTTTGCTTTGAATCTCCGTGGCTGAGTCTTTACACGAAGACCGAGGAGAGAGAGCAACTCGGACCGACATATGGAAATGAAAGCATACAAAATAAACCTTGTCCAAGGACAGAAGCCCCTCGACCTTCTCAAGCGACTTCGATTCGCTCTATGGGCTCTTGAAAAGTTCCAAGAAGATACGACGTTGCTGCATTCGGCACGAAGAGCAACTTGTAGACATCCAATACCTGATATTTCATTCAGAAAAAACAAAGCTTTGGTGTGGTTTGTGGGCCGCTGGAATCATCGGTCCATATTTTTTTCAAAAATTCTGCCAGTGAGAACGTTTCCTTCAATAACAATGCGTGCTTGAAATCGAAGCTCGCAATCTCGGCGAAATTTGATTTCAACAAGACGGCGCCAGTTCCCAAACAACGCATAAATCAAGGGATTTATTTGGATAATCTCATGTTTTGAGCCGGCTTCCTTATACCGGGTTAAGGGAGACCGAAAGAAATATATTTATTTTATCTCCTGTTGTTATTCAACATTCTGGAATCTTATTTTTACAAAAACTTGTCTTTGCTCGATAAACACTGAGCATAACTGTAAACCATAGATTGTATATATGTATGTATGTGCGCGTAAAAGTAGAAATCACATCTGTGGCTTAAGAAAACAATAGACTGTACAATATGGCTTTTAGCTTTTACTTCTCCTTATCTTCATTTCGCACAAAAGGCATTGTGCCATTGTGGCATTCGTCTTAAATTCAATTTATTTGAAAAAAATGCTCTTATTTGTTGTATCGTACATTTTGATTTTSCAAAGTTTCCCAGCGACGGCCTACACCGTCGTCTCAACAACTGCTTCGACCAATGGAAGAAAACAACAGCTAGCCAGCCTCTTAGACAAGGTGCAAATCGAAGCAAATAAGCATCAAAAGCTCTCAGGCAAGACAGAACGCAAGCAGCTAACGAATCTTACGRCATTTGCGAGCTCGGCGACGGCAACGGCAACGACAACGGCAACAGCACCTTTGCGCTTTAGGCGCTTGCGAGCATTCTAGCAGCCGATGCCACTTCAGTCCGTTTCGCAAACGGTGCCGGAGAACGCTGGAGTCTGCCTTCGTGCGATTACACGTTTGTTTTTCGTCGTCGAGACAAGACACCTGTTCTTTGAGAGTGCGATTAGTGCGTATAGCACACAATTTGGCAGAAGTGAGGTGAAATAGTGCAAAAGCTAATGAAATGTGCAAAAGTCKACTATGAATATTGTGAGCATTCAACAAATGCATATTGTATACATTCAAGATAAATAATAATGCGATTTTAGCGCGAAATTATGGTATATTGCAAATCGGTTGTTGTTATTATTGGTGCTACTTTGCAATTATAATTCTGTCGATATTTCACTCAATATCTTGCTAATGGCCAAAATTARAAACTATGCTTTCAATAAAAATCTGGGCCATTTGCCTTGCTCACCTCTTTACCTCTGGCACCTGCTTGTTGCTGTTTTAGTAATGCCGACCGCTGCAAGCAACGGCATCAAAGCGATTAGTTATGCGCCCAGAGTTTCGTAATTGCAAGCAAATTGATCCCTGACTTTTTCCGCCTCTGTAGGGTACTCGAAAGCTGAACTAATTACTATAACTTACTCGAGTGTTTAATTTGCTTACGAACAAACTTAAGTATGTACATACATACGTATTGTATATACATATAACTACAAACAGACTAGTGTGGAAATCACATTTCAACGCATCGTTAAGTTGATTGAATTGTAGRGCCCACTAGAGCCGACTGCATTCCGAGGTGTACACATCGTTCTGGATGCTCAATGAAGTGTTGACATTTGTTGTTGTAATACAATAAATATTATCGTTTGCGGCATTTGTTGATTTGTTGACAATGTGTCGTTGTATTCCATAGAAATGCGGCTCTGTGGGTTGGCTTTTGGAATGTTGTTGCATAAATTGTGATCTCATTGCTTTCGAATGTGTTCGAGAGTGCTTCGGAAAGTGCAAATCATTTATGATTTACTCGACTAAGGCCACTTAGTTTGATAAATTAAAATTTGCTTAAAAAACTATAAATTTAGTGCAACAAAATAAAGTGTAAGCGCTGAGAGTTTTGTTCAAGCCGCCTTCGGAAACAGACTAATTTTATTTTTAAATTCAACAGAATGGCTCTGAGTTACCGAAGCATTTTCTTAAAAAATTTGAAAACTTTTTCTTAGGAGATACTTTCCTACCAATAGTTCCGAAATATGTGAATATTTTTAAGAAATAAGTTTATGTTTCATTTAAATTATTTTATTATCTTAATTAAATAATAATTGAAAAAATATTTTTGGCTTCAATTCTATTCTTATCAGTGTGTTTTCTGGCTTAAACGTTTAATATTTCATCAGAAAGCAAACGTTTATCCAGAAATACTCCGCTTTGATGTTGACAGAACCTTTGTGGCTTGACTCCCATATAACATATAGACCGAAGCAATATTTGCAAGCTTAATTTGGATTCAACTCCTTGGCCGTTTTTTTTTTTTTTCAAAAAATGTTGTGCAATTCAATTCACAGTTAAACAAGAAATTTCACATCTTACTATCGTAAATAGTCAACAAATATTTATTGGAAGATACCAAAGCATTTGAATAATAAGGTGCCATTAATATACCCGGAACTATTTGTAACACTCAGCAGGAAACGTCGGAGCCTCTATAAAGTATATATATGTATACCAATGGCGGATCCAGAAATAGTATTTGGGTGGTCGGGCGAATTATAGTAAATAAATGTTTACAGTAGTACTTCGATTCTTGCAAGTAATGAAGACCGATCTCGGTGCAAGTATTGAGGATACCGAGTATCTTTTTTCATATAAAATACATATATAATTTTTATTTTCTATATGTATTTCAATTCAAAAATCCTTAACCCTAGTTAAATATGTTAGTATGCATATGTTGACAAATATAATAATATAAATGCATACATATACGTATATTATGTGTAATTAAACGAAATTTTAATTTTTAATTGTTTGGTACATGCTGGCTTGTTCGGTACTACGTTGCTTCTGAGCCTCTGAAGCGTCATAACATCGTTTAAGGAATGACATTCTGGTCCACGGGCCGTATAACAGCAGTACAATTCGGAGGAAGACTCATTAGCAATATCTGACCATCAGTACTCATTACCCTCCTTCTTTGGGGTGACAGGGAGCATTATCTATGAGTAAAATAGCCTTTTCGGGAAGATTTTCGGAGAAACTCTTTTAACTGCAGTTTTAAGAAATTTTAAATTGATAASATAYATATACATTTTGAAAGAAAAACCTCTAAACACCTSTGGAACTAATGCTTTGTGAAAGCATTCTKCAAATAAAGCCAAGGTCATCCAAGCACTTTTATTTCCTTTGTAGACAGCAGGCAAATCAGTAAAGTTTTGAAGGGAGTGTGGATTCAAGGATTTCACAATAACCGTTAATTTTACTCTAWGATTACCAGTCTCATTCGTACAAACAAGAAAATTTATTTTTTCTTTACTTATTTTATGTCCCGGAGCCGAGGTTTTTGTTGAGCGCACAAGAGTTCTATCAGGCAAAAGAGGCCAGACTAATCGGCATTGTGTATCTGATCCTTATTCAAACCTAAATCAGTAATTCATTTTGTTTAAGTTTTGCAAAAATGGGTTAACTGAATGAGAATTATTCGAAAGTTTTTCGCCACATATTTTCGGTGTTCGGTATTTTTGATCCACTAATTGCCACTTTTTTGGATGTCACAAGTAGTACTGAGTACGTAATGTAAAATATTTCTTCGTTGCAAGAACCGAGGTGTTGCAAGTTTCGAGACGTGCAAAACCCGAGGTACCACTGTATTTACTTGAAATATGAAAATTATTATGTTAAGTATAAAAGGAGAATGTACACTGGGACCCTGTATTCTTCGCAAATTCTTAGTTTTTTTCGTCAACATTCAGTCCTGCCGCCATTTTCTTCGTGCCTGGAAAAATGGGTCGAATATGTTCCACAGTTTTTTGTCCTCGATTTCGTGACGTTACAAGCAGTGTATCTATCAYATTTAATTCCTTTGCCAGATGGATCACTTAGGCAAAAAATCSCATTTATTAGTTCAAATTTGCAYACGGCTGCCATGAGTATCGTTGTTTATCCCGCTGTTTTCTTGCTTTTCGAGTTTACAATAACCATAATATATAAATACATCTCAACGGCACGATGCCATTTTGTTTCACTTTACTGGATAAGTTGYTCGGCAAGTATTTTTCCAAATGCGGTCGAACGCTTGGAGGATAAACCGCGGAAAATGAATCAATCGAACAGGTCACAGAGGGAGCTGAATGATGCATCTATTTCAAGTTCCTTGTCAAGCCGTGTCGTTGCAAATTTAGCAGGATCTGACTGGACTTATCAACAAATTAATCTGAATACGTTGCTACAATTTGTAACATGAGTGGTATCTTAGTATTTATTTATTATACTAGCCGACCCCGCCCCCGTTGTCATGCGTGAAACTATGGGTTTTGAAATGAAAAGAAAGCAGTTCCAAATTTATGCCACACACTATGCGACTATCTTTGCGACCTTTTGATTGTCGTCTCAAATGCAATTTTCGCAGGAAACGGAATACGTTTGAAATGAAATGGCAAATCATTAGAACTCAAAGGATCAAGCATTCTGTCCCCTTGTATTCGATAGCTGCGAACCAMTGGAAGTATTAACCCATCCTTTGACTCCAGTGATTATCATGTTCCAGCAATTATAATTGCTGGCTTCCTTCTCAAAGCTTTGCACACACCGCATCATTCATAGGAGGMAATGACTCAAATGACGTTGAACCACGTACATTAATCAACAGCAATAGAATGTAA
>NW_017535030.1:184538-188009 GCF_001853355.1 Bactrocera latifrons | reverse complement strand
AATGGCAGAAGGAAGCTGCACCCAAAATGAGTATGAGAGTATAAAATGTTCGGTGACACCCGCACTTAGCCCTTCCTTACTTGTTATAGTTAGTTGCATAAGAGTCCAGGTACAAGTACSTAATAAGAATAACCATCCATTTTCCTTCAATTAAATGGTGATCTTTTTGTATTCTTTCAACTAATTATTTTAATATTTTCTAACAGTATAATTAAACAAGTTTTTTTTTACAAATAACTCATGTAGTTAACCCTTTAGAATACGAATACGAAAATTATTACCACAGCGGGGAAAATAGGCACAATTGTTATAAATCTCTGAACTGCCCCATAAACTTTAAATGCGATATTACTTTGTTTAACATATATACAAGCATATGTACAAATTCAAATAAATACTTTTCGTATACCATACATATATACACWTGTATATGTCTATGCAATAGTAAACAAGTCATAAAAATTGTTTCGAATAAATGTTGTTAAAACAAAAGTAAAACGTGCAAAATATCCACTTACACCATTAAATCGGCACCGCTTCACTCGCCGCCACATTAAATTCCGCTCACTATATCCTCAGTGTTGGAATTATTTATATTCACATTCGAAATTTATCTAATCCCAAATTAAGTTGAATTAACCAAGAAAGAATTCGTAAAATTATTATTGGCAACATTTTCTGTGAAAATCCACTTTACATATATGTATATGTATATCTGAAATTTATAGTACAAAAACATATGTATATTGTCTGAAAGAAAGCAGAACCCTACAGTAGCGGAATATTTATGTATATTTGCATATAAATGAGGTAATTACTCATCATATTCATCATTATATCGTTTGAAAAGCGAAGAGATTTATTTTTCGGTCCATAAAGGTGTTGAAAAATGCTCATAATTTGTGAAAAAGAATTTTTTATTATTATTATTGAGTTGATCACCTTTTATTTTCGACATGCAGARACCCACAGAAGCATTGTTTATGCTAGTATCTACGGGTAGATATGTGTCTGAAGTATCAATAATGATTCGAGAATTAATCAGTCATTAATGCTTTGAATACGAGATACCCAACAAAGTGTGCTGAGCGCCAGTCAGAGCACTGCAACGGAATAGAAAATATAAGTAGTTCGTAATTACTATCTCCACTAAATCCAGTAAGAAATTTATATGTAGGCTATTTTCACTCATGGTGCGATTATTCAATACACATTTGAGGAATGTTGTCAGTAAAAGTAATACAAGACTTTAGTTACTTCCGAGTCGGTTTTTTAAAGGAAGTCGTGGAGGAAAACATTCCGAAYAAAAGTTAAATTAAAATCTTAATAATCTTGAATTGACAACGAAAGTTCACACCCGACTGCAATTTGGATTTCCAGGGTGCCTTTTTAAACATGTGATTTTCAAGAAGAAATAAATCGCATATAATTAAAATATATGACCAAGAGTTTAGCTCTATTATGAAGATGAGTATTTGCAATTTCGTTTTAAAAATGATTTCAGTCACCGCCACTGCAGGCTAAATTCCAGCCTAGAGGACCAATAGTCTTCCACCCTTTGCAGTAAATGGGGCTGTATGTTAGCAATTTTGRCAAAAGTCAGCTTTACAAGTTATACGGGTAACTCCTACGGACCTTCGGTGCACATTCTACATTATAAAACTTATTAAGTAACATTATTYTGAAATTGGTGAGAAAAGAAATACTGAAATATATTTCCTCATTGTTTTTCATTACGAGGAAGAGTTCAAACAAATATTTTTGAAAACTGGAACAAATTCTAATTTCTGTATATTATTATTAAAATCTAAGTACACATTTGTAATTTGAGAGTGTACACGACAACCGTGAAGAGTCGATTCGGCGCCGTTCGCAGCAACTCTGACTGACGTAAGGAATGATTTAGCGTATTTTACGTCGATTTCWTAAATTGAAAGTGTAAWWAATACATCTTGTGYAGGAACTGATGCCGCTTATTAATTATTAGTYCTAATTTTATTAGGATGAGGTGGGTTAGGGCTGGTATCTTACTGTTTAGTAATTTATTTTCAAAATGTTAAATCTTATAATGCTGCCCTATCTAATTGGTGATGTAGCCTTTTTATTAGCAATTGCTTGAATATTAAACAAGACGACGCCATTTTATGTAAACAAGCAAAATTGCCGCATTTGGGAATTGGTGTGGTTTGTGGGCCGGTGGAAAAATCGATCAAGTTCACGCGTGTCATTCGCCAGTTACCAATCGCAATGATGAGTCATCAGATAAAGAGATAATCTTCAAATTATAAATGCCAAATAATGTTTTTTCGAATGATAGTAAACATTCTAAATTGAATTTGAAGTTTCTGTGCTTTTCTTTTTTTAATTAGGGAAACTCGAAATGGATCACCCTTTAAGTTTTCTGTAGAAAAGTAACTTGTATATACGACGAGTATGCAAAGGCTAAGTTCGGGTTTAACCTATTATTTTGTACTCTTGCAACTTGCAGGAATMAAAACCAGACAAATAGCACAAGATGRAAAACGTCAACCAGGGGATYGGRATCTAAATTAATTGGGTACTGGTAAGCGAATGAGTAGATTAAAATTGTGTTATACGGGAGGTCGACGTGGTTGTAGTCCTATTTCGTGACATAAATACATAAGAAGAATGCCACCTATTAAATTTAATCGAATTCGGTAGAGTGCATTCCGAGATAAATGATTTCATCAAAAATTTTGCGGTGCCATGTTCAATTTTCACACTGGCTCTCATAAGGCCCTCACAAACTAACTCGGTAAAAAATTGTATGTCTCTGAAGTATTTTCAAGAAGTTACTGATTTATTGCACCTTTAGCAGTTTTTAACTGTACCGTTGTATGGAGAGTGAGCGGGGCTGTCTTTCGATTTCATCATTTTTGACACTGTTGGTAGAGATTCTCATAATATTTGAGTTGGTTAAATTTGGGGGTTTAGGATATATACATGTACATTAAACGATCTACTGTGTGATATAACAGTTCCGTATCTTAACCGAGTCCTGAGTTATGGAATGTAACAGTTTTTTGATTAATGGATATTAATCGTTTGTGGGCGTGGTAGTGGTTCGATTGCGCCCATCTACGAACTCGTAACTTTTTTTTTGTTCTAAGGAGCCCACATACCCAGATATCTCAATTTTTACACAAGCTACACCTTGCTCGGACCGAGGGAATTCCAACTTTTCTCTTCATCCTGATAAATATATATATATACAAGCATATAACCCTATAAGAATATCGCCTAGTTTTAGGTGATACGTAAAACCTTTAGGTGAAATAAGTAATGAAGGGCTAAGYTCGGGTGTCACCGAACATTTTATACTCTCGCATCAAATACCGYATTTGAGTAAAGTTTTATTCCGCTATCATCATTAGTTCCTAATGGATATATTATACAGAGAAGGCATTAGATGGAATTCAAAATAGCGTTATATTGGAAGAAGGCGTGGTT
>NW_017535030.1:180134-183797 GCF_001853355.1 Bactrocera latifrons | reverse complement strand
GCCAGGAAATATGTGTGCCAAGTTTCATCATGATATCTCAATTTTTACTCAAGTTACAGCTGGCACGGACGGACGGACAGACAGACATCCGGATTTCCACTCTATCCTTCACCCTGATCACTTTGGTATATATAACCCTATATCTGACTCTTTTAGTGTTAGGACTTACAAACAACCGTTATGTGAASAAAACTATAATACTCTCTTTAGCAACTTTGTTGCGAGAGTATAAAAAACTATAATACTCTGTAGCAAAAGGTAGCTAGACTACAAAAAGCGTTTTCGCTTTTATTTAATGAACTATTTTTTATCAGTTTTGCCTCCACTTCAGACACTTTAACAATCGTACCGAACTTAAAGCCCATTATATACTATTTATATATATGTAGATATACTTTCTAAGCATTATTTACTACTTTCTCCGTTCCGTAGATGTTTCATCCCACGCAAATAATTGAAGTACTAAAGGAAGAGCAAAGCGAAATACAGAAGATAATAAGCAAAAATAAAAGAGTCAAGAGTCAACAGTTTATTTATTTACAGCAATCAAATGGAAACATACTGATGACAGCAAGCCCTTCAGCATGACTTCCGAGAACCAACAGGCTCACACCACCGAAGCTGCCACGACTGCATTGCCAAGGAAAAACGGCTTTTTCACTCAACTATCATCGAAGTCCTTCAATGCGCGTCTCTCCACCTCCACCTCCACCTTCGCGAAGCGACAAACGCACAACCAGCAATCCAATTCACCGTTACATAGATCGTACAGACAAACGCGCAGTATGCCGGAGGGTCGCTTTGCCAGCGGAGGCGGTGCACAGCATTTAAAAACACTACTTCACGAGTTCCTGGCAATAACGTCAACCGCCGCGACAGTTGCAGCCACAACGACAGCGACAACAGGTTCTCAACTCACACATTTCAATGTTGCAACAGCGTCAACCGCAACACCGYCAATTGCCACAAAGGCAACTTCATTTGCGGTAGTGCCGACAACCTTCGCCACAACTCTGAGTGCAGTATTTCCAAGCGTTACATCCCCAAATGCATTTATTCAAATGAATGCCAGCACTGTCGGTGGGGATCCCCCCTATTCAGATGACAGCGCCCAATTCACTCTTTACGACTCCAGCACTGAGTCCGTTTTGAATGCTAGCAGTGTTACCGTGAGCTATGCCGCCACTAATGTCAGCGCTCACGTGGCTGCCTCCATGGACGCCTACCTGGTGGCGTTGCCCTGGCCGAAGGCGCTCGCAGTGGCAATTTTCGTTCTGCTGATCCTGGTGACGGTGGTCGGCAACACACTAGTCATACTGTCCGTGCTGACCACACGCCGGCTGCGAACCGTCACCAATTGCTTCGTGATGAACCTGGCCATCACTGATTGGCTTGTGGGCACGTGTGTGATGCCACCTGCTGTTATGCTCTATGTTGTTGGTGAGTTACAATTATATTTGCTCATTCCTGCAATTGTTGTTGTTATTTGTGTTTGTTGACAAAACATCGTTGAATGTGGGCAAGCAAGCTCTATTTGCTTGTATGTGTGTGTGCGTTGGTCGAGATGTTTACTATGCGCTTTAACTGCTACATACAGTAGTTCTCATATGTAAGATGAAAATAATGTAAAAAAAACATTTGTTGTTTGCCTCAAAAAACATTCGAAAAAATATGTTATTAGGTCTTTATCAGACACTTGGAGATTAAAATCGAAACTTTTCGACAAGTTTTCAAACTCTGCGTATAATAMGTTATTCCAACGGAAGAGGARCTWYRWAGTGTGGCACGTACATTTCCTCAATAATTCGTTCGTTACTTTTGATAAAATAAATGACATTTTAACAATAAATAAAATGTCCCAAATTTTTGCTTAATACTTTCGACAAGAGCTCGGGATGCTCTGAAAGAAGTGTATTTATTCTATTTGMTACATGCCGACGAAGAGCCATGTTGTATTTCATCTACAAGATATTTTATCSAAATTGAGGTGAAAATATACGCGATACGTACATTTATCGTTTGACACCTAAAATAAAAAAGCGTGCTGATAGTAAATGCCTTTACATAGTCTCTCYGTATCAAATATGAAGATTTAGAGTGGGGAAAATTAATGTACCAAAAATGAGTAAAGTCCGTCAATATTTCTCCTTAAATTCTTTTAAATTATAGGAGTCTGCACTCGTATTCGAGAATTGATAACTTGTTTAATTTCAAAATACGAGGTGYGTAAGCGAAAATGTTCGGTTAAAATGCGATAAATCGATATTTTGGAGATGTTCAATTCCATTTCCATGAACTTAAATGATGATTTCGGCTGATTTTTGATGAGTTCACGCGCAGTTTCGATGGAATTTCCGGTGATCACGGATTTTGATTGGCCCACATGTTGATCGTCATTTATGTCCACACAACCACTTTGAAAACGGTGAACCCACTCGTGCGCTCTGCTACGGGATAGGCAATCATCGCCATAAACTTGTTTCATTGTTTCAAATTTTACCAATTTAAAAAAAAAAAAATTTAACGTTGGCTCTTTGTTCGAAGCTCATTTTCCTACCGGTAACACAAACATATTGMCACTTAAAACGCAATAACTTCACTTACATTCAATGAAATATCATGAAATTTTCACTGGACAATCAAAAAAACAGCAGAGGAACCTGTGGACATATAGATGGCTTCACCAGGGGGCGCTAGATTCAAAAAGTCCTGTTTGCGTTGAAACACACCTTGTATAAACGGATTGATTTGAACTATGAAATTGACCGAAGTTTTCAATTTTTGTATATAATTTAATCAATTTATTTAATTCATTATTATTTATGCTCTAAGTCCATAAATATTGAAGATAACAGCTAACATCCTGCAATCGTTCAGTAAAGTCCTTTCGAATGTGTTAAGCGTAGAAAAACCATCATTGATCTTCAAAATTCTGAATTAATTTCTACATTGGCAATGGAACCTTTTCGCCCATTGTGCCTGTCTATATATGTATGTATGTATTTGGTGTAAATAATATTGCTGCTGGGCATTGTGTCTGTGGTTTTAGGTGATTGACTTGTCACAGGTGCATTGCGAGCTCATTCGCTCTGTGGCGAACTGCTACAATAGACAGTTGTTTAAACTGATTACCGTGAAATTGTCCCACAGACAAGTGAATTGTGTTTGCGGTGATTGAAAAATTCATTTGCTATGGCTTGTGCGGGTATTATTGCGTATGCGCTTGTGTGTTGTTGTTGTGTGGCATGTGGTTACATTGTTATCAGTTACGAAAGTTAGTTTACCGAATACCAAAGGAGGCAAGTGTTGATTCAAAAGTAATTATTCATCCATATTCCAGCGATAGTTTGCGNTGTTATCAGTTACGAAAGTTAGTTTACCGAATACCAAAGGAGGCAAGTGTTGATTCAAAAGTAATTATTCATCCATATTCCAGCGATAGTTTGCGSACAAATAACTGTTTGTTTTACATCTCCTAGGAACTATTTGAGCAGCAGTTACAGTGTGTGGATCCATTTCAATGAAGATGATTTGGAATAAATTTAAATAAATGACCATCATTATAATATAATATTTTCATTACCTTGATTATATGCATAAACTTCTATGTCAGAAAATCGGAAAAAGACACAAAGTTGCAATTGTTTAGCTACTTTAAGATTT